>NC_059441.1:8867686-8960186 GCF_021028975.2 Sphaerodactylus townsendi
AGGGGCTTACAATCTCCTTGCCCTTCCCCCCTCACAACAAACACCCTGTGAGGTGGGTGGGGCTGAGAGAGCTCCGAAGAACTGTGACTAGCCCAAGGTCCCCCAGCTGGCGTGTGTGGGAGTGTACAGGCTAATCTGGATTCCCCAGCTAAGCCTCCACAGCTCAGGGGGCAGAGCGGAGAATCAAACCCGGTTCCTCCAGATTAGATACACGAGCTCTTAGCCTCCTACACCACTGCTGGTGATGCACCTGCCCCATGGAAGAAACGCTTTCCTGGTACGAGGCATGCCAACGACTTCGGCTGATTCTCGGGCTTTAACCACTCCTGGACTTAATTTCTCACCTCTCCCATCTTCTCTGCTCAGGCGAAGGGGAATGTCTTGCCAAAGCAGGTGAGGAATTTCCATCAATACTTATTTATTTATAGTCTGCCTCTCTCACTTGGACTTTAGAAGAAGAGTTTGGATTTATATCCCGCTTTGCTCAACCCCAAGTAGTCTCAAAGGGGCTTACAAACCCCCTTTCCCTTCCTCTCTCCACAACAGACACCTTGAAAAGTAGGTGGGGCTGAGAGAGTTTTGAGAAACTGTGACTAGCCCGATGTCACCCAGCAAGAAGGTAGGAACGGGGAAACAAATCCTGTTCACCAGATAAGAGTCCACCGCTCTGGAGCAGCATTGGCGTAGGAGGTTAAGAGCTCGTGTATCTAATCTGGAGGAACCGGGTTTGATTCCCAGCTCCGCAGCCTGAGCTGTGGAGGCTTATCTGGGGAATTCAGATTAGCCTGTGCACTCCCACACACGCCAGCTGGGTGACCTTGGGCTAGTCACGGCTTCTTGAGCCTTCTCAGCCCCACCCACCTCACAGGGTGTTTGTTGTGAGGGGGGAAGGGCAAGGAGATTGTCAGCCCCTTTGAGTCTCCTGCAGGAGAGAAAGGCGGGATATAAATCCAAACTCTTCTTCTTCTTCTTTAACCACTACACCATGCTGCCAAATTACACAGAATAAGTCAGTCCAGTCAATCAGGGTGGGACATCCAGTAGACAATATGAGGCCTACAGAAATCGCCAATTGATTTTACAGAGGAAACATCAGTGGAAATGCCTTTTACAGAAAATAGCCCCTCTAGTCTATGTTGTCTCCTTTGGGAGAAACTCACCACCACCAAGAGGTCACTAGTATTTGGGTTGCTAACCCCCAAGTGGGGGTCTGGATATCTCCTGGAATTACAATTGATCTCCAAACAGATTGTCACCTTTGTAAGCCGGGATCCGGCCGGGCCCGACTGGTCAGCAAGACGCGCCACATACATGCAGCGCTAGCCGCCGGCTTACAGTGCCTTCTGGGACACTCCCGTTTCCTGCCCTGTGACAGGGCGGGAAATGGGAGTGCCCCAGAAGGCAGTGCAGCAGCCTTCCAAAAACCGGGACAGTTCAAAAAACTGTGACAGGGCAAGAAACTGGGGAGCGCCCCAGAAGGCATCTGTGCGCTCCTGGGACCAAGCAGGCGCGGAGTTGCTGCACTGCCTTCTGGGGTGCGCCCCAGAAGGCAGTGAGGCAGCCTTCCAAAAACCGGGACAGTTCAAAAAACACGCGGGACAAATTGTTTTAAGGTGGGACTGTCCGGCCAATAACGGGACGTCTGGTCACCATATCCAAACTACAAAGATCAGGATATGGCTTCTTTGGAGGGTGACTCAGTGGCATCACAGCCTGCTGAAACCCCTCCTTTCCCAAAGCCTTGCCTCCGCAAATCTCTGGCACTTCTTCCCAATCCTGATTTGGCAACCAGGCCCAGTATGTAAAGTCTTGAGTAGGAGACTTGGCAACCGACCCCGGGGCCTTCCGTCGGCCATCTTTGTTTTTGGCTCCCTCTCTGGCTCCGCGGTCACAATTAGCGTGGAAAACCTGTTCCACCTTCAGGCTGGGAGGGTGTTTTTGCTGGTGCAAAAATATTTGAGCAAGGCAGGTACACAAGACAGCTTCCCTTTCCGGAAACATCTGTCCTCCGCGCAATTTAGGGCAGCTTCGCCCAACTGTTCTCAAAGAGGCTCGGGGGCGGGTCTGTCCGCCTTTGCAAAATTGTTTTGTAAGGCTTCCTGATCTCCAGAGGTCTCTCGAATTGCTTTAATCGCAACTTCTCGCCCGCAGCTTTTGGAAGGGGGGGCGGCGGTAACCGTCTTCCCTTTGGACGCTGCGGCAGATGCAGCTCTTTCGATTGGCCGGGAGGCCTGTTGGAGCGAGACGCCGAGATTCCTCTGTATGCTCTTTGGACATATGCTCAAACCCCCTGCCTAATCTTCAGGGTGCTTCGAGAGTCTGGAAACTTTGCGTTTGCAGTTTTGTCTCCGAAGGGGCATCGGGAAGGGGGGCGGGCAGGGAGGGAGGGAAACGGTTGCTCCGAAAGGGCCGGGTACGTTTGATGCAGTTGCTGCGCTTGCAAATGTTTGGTTTGCTTTTTAATTTATACCGGTGGATTGTAAGGCAGCCAAATTGCCTCTAAAAATTATCTGCTCTGCAACAGAAGCTGCGAGGCACACAGATGACAGAAACACTTGTGGAGTTGCCGCCATCTGGCACTCCGCTCGATCCCGTCCTCGATGAATGCAGAAGGCGAGGAGATTAAGGATTATTTGTTGTGCGCTCCCTTTCAAATGTGTTTGTTTCAGCCACAAGTCATAACAAGCCAAGAGTCTCTTGAGCAACCAACCTCAGAAGGGAAGCGGGGGGGTGGGGGGTGGGATCGGGGCCATGGGTTAAGTCCACAGACACGTGATTATGGTGGCATCCAAAGGGCGTGTCTGCGAAACAGATCTGAAACTGATGGACAGCCCTGCCTTCTCCCCAGGGGACTCTGGGAAGTGTAGTTCTGGACCCCAGATGTGCAACAGAGAATTCCCAGTACCTCCTTCAAATGGCAAACCCTACGATTCTTCAAAGGGAGCCGTAACTGGTTTTTAAACATTACCTAGCTAAATCCATAATTATTGTTCGCGGCGTCCACTGATTTAATGAGGCGTTATCTTTGTTGCGTCCTTTATTTAGTAGAATAATTGTATTTTGTGTTTTGATACGCAGTGCCCCTCAAGGGGTTAACAACAGTTTAAAAACCACCTGCTATGCAGAATTAGAAGAAGAAGAAGAAGAAGAAGAAGAAGAAGAAGAAGAAGAAGAAGAAGAAGAAGAAGAAGAAGAAGAAGAAGAAGAAGAAGAAGAAGAGGAGGAGGAGGAGTTTGGATTTATATCCCCCCTTTCTCTCCTGCAGGAGACTCAAAGGGGCTGACAATCTCCTTGCCCTTCCCCCCCTCCCAACAAACACCCTGCGAGGTAGGTGGGGCTGAGAGAGCTCCGAAGAACTGTGACTAGCCCAAGGTCACCCAGCTGGCGTGTGTGGGAGCATACAGGCTAATGTGAATTCCCCAGATAAGCCTCCACAGCTCAGGCGGCAGAGCTGGGAATCAAACCCGGTTCCTCCAGATTAGATACACGAGCTCTTAACCTCCTACACCACTGCTGCTCCTTAAAAAATTAAAATTAAAAAAAATAACCCTACAAAATCAGTTTAAGAGCTGTTCAGGAAATGGTGGGGTTTGCGGAGGGGAGAGGCCTCACGAGGGTACCCTGCCCTACAGTTACCCTCCAAAGCAGGGGTCTGCAACCTGCGGCTCTCCAGATGTTCATGGACTACAATTCCCATCAGCCCCTGCCAGCATTGGCCACGCTGGCAGGGTCTGATGAGATTTGTAGTCCACGAACATCTGGAGAGCCGCAGGTTGCAGACCCCTGCTCCAAAAGCAATCCTTTTCTTCTGATCTCTTTAGTCTGGAAATCAGTTGTCATTCTGGGAGCTCTCCGGCCACCAGTGGAAGTGGACAGCAAGAGTGACCGTTAGCAGCATTCCTGGAGGGGGCAAAGCTGTTTTTTTTGGGGGGGGGCAGTCTTGGAGCTGCCACCCCCAAAGGCTGTGAGGTTTCCCTGACTCTGGTTTTGCCAGATGTGTATGCTCCATCCCCAAATTTTCTATCCCAAAGTGGTAACTGTAGTGTCCTCCCAGATCCAAGCCGTTCCCCCAAGTCAAAGTTAAGCACCAGATGACGAAACTAGTGCTGTATAGGAGGAAGAAGAAGAAGAAGAAGAAGAAGAAGAAGGAGAAGAAGAAGAAGAAGAAGAAGAAGAAGAAGAGGAGGAGGAGGAGGAGTTTGGATTTATATCCCCCCTTTCTTTCCTGCAGGAGACTCAAAGGGGCTTACAATCTCCTGTCTTCCCCTCCCAACAAACACCCTGTGAGGTGGGTGGGGCTGAGAGAGTCTGGAAGCTGTGGGACTAGCCTGTCACCTTAGCCATGCAGGTGGAGTGCACAGGCTAATCTGGATTCCCCAGATAAGCCTCCACAGCTCAGGCGGCAGAGCTGGGAATCAAACCCTCCAGATTAGATACACGAGCTCTGAACCTCTTATGCCACTGCTGACCACCTCTCAGTGGCTTCTGTAGGTCAGCTGATCTTGCAGGTACGTACCGGTGGGCTCCTGGTGGTCACCTGACCACTAGGCTGAGTCATGTGATACTCCCACTGGCCAGGCTGTATAGCAGGGCTGTGTAGCAGTTCTTTTCACCACTGCAAAATCTACCTACATGTTGTCTAAATAAATAATAGTTTATTTTGCATTTTTTAAAAATTGCTTGGGGATGGCGCTTTGGGGTGGGGTCTTGTTTAGGAATCATAGAGTTGGAAGAGACCCCCCAAGGGCCATCAAATCCAACCCCCTGCAATGCAGGAACACACAATCAAAGCACTCCTGACAGATGGCCATCCAGCCTCTCTTTAAAAAACCCCAAAGAAGGAGAATCCACCACACTCCGAGGTTGTGCATTCCTCTGTTGAACACCCCTGACTGTCAGGACGTTTTTCCTGATGTTTAGGTGGAATCTCTTTTCCTTCCCCTTGAACCCATGACTCCTGGTCCTCATCTCTGGAGCCGCAGAAAACAAGCTTGGCTCCCTCACCAACGTGACATCCCTTCAAAAGTCTAAGCGTGGCCGTCATGTCACCTGTTAACCTTCTTTTCACCAAACTAAACATCCCCACCTCCCTAAAGCTCTTATCTTGCTGACAACGATTCCAGTTACTACACTGTCTCAGATTCAAGGAAATCAGATCCAAGAATGAGAATCTTACTCCTTTACATTTACCCGATCTCCCCGATTTAATTAGATTGCACTACTTGTTGAACAACCCTGATCCTTCTCTCTGTATGATAGTGGCAGACTTTCTCCTGGAAATTACTAAACGCCAGTAGATTTCCTTCGACCTCACATTTATTTCTTGTATTGTATATGCTTTTTAATCCGTTTTTAAATTATTGTTGTAATGTTGTCTATGCCAATAAAGGCTTGCTAAACTAAAAAAAAGTCACCTCTTAACCTTCCCTTCACCAAACTAAACATCCCCAGCTCCCTAAGTCTTTCTTCGTAGGGCATGGATTCCAGACCTTTCACCATTTTGGTCGCCCTCCCCTGGACCCGTTCCAGCTTGTCAATATCCTTCTTGAATTGCGGTGCCCAAAACTGTACACAATATTCCAGGTGAAGTCTAACCAACACAGAATCTAATTGGGATCCCACCTCCTTTAATGTTGGTTTCTAAACTGCCCTAAGAAACAAGAAAGGACAGATCATATCTGCCATTCCAAGAGAACAGTGGTGGCGAAGCTATGGCACGGGTGCCAGAGGTGGCACTCAGAGCCCTCTCTGTGGGCACGCACACACAGAGTTCATCATGGGAGGGCGGGTGGAAAATTACCCCCCCCACACACACACATCTAGGCTGATCTGGCTTCTGGGCACGGACGTGTAGGTAACCCTGTTAAGTGCTGTTAAACCCCACTGATTTTCATACGAAGAACTAAAGTGCAGTCCTTTACCTAGGAGTCAGCTCGGTTGCTGGCAATGGGGCTTGATTCTGAGTAAACCCTCCTAGGGTCATGATTCACCCATTTGAAGCATTGCACGGTTGCTTCAAAGCAAAGCCCCCGACTACCACCAAAGCTTACTCCCGAGTAACGCACGCCTCGGAGCCAACTGTTTTCCCTAAACTAAAACCTCGGTGTTCAGGTTAAATTGCCGGGTTGGCACTTTGCAATAAATAAGTGGGTTTGGGGTTGCAGTTTGGGCACTCGGTCTCGAAAAGGCTCGCCATCGCTGCAAGAGAAGGTCTGGAAGAATTCGCAGCGGAAGTTCACAGATGAGCCTCTTCTGTCCCCCGCCCCCCCCAAAGGAAGCCCTGAGTGGCCACTTGAATTTCAGGATGGGGCTGGTGGGGGTCTGTGTGTTGTTTTGCTTCACTCCCTAATGATTGGAGCGCGCTGCAAAGACCTTCGCAGCCTTGGGAGGCCTTGGATATGCAAATGGGGATGAGCCGCCCAGCAGTGGATAACTGTGGCCTACAGCTCTCTCACAAAGGCGGAGGGAAAGGGGAGAGATTTGTCATCTTCACCCTTCTGTTTGTCTGTGCCGCGTTGACAACATAAAGCAGGATGCAAAGGGAGAGAAAGTCGGCTGCGCTCTAGGCAAAAGAAAAGAAAACACTGAAAGAGAAATAGGTGCACGAGAGAAAGAGAGAGAGAGCCCCCCCCCCCGCCCGCCCCCCGCCTTCCCCGACTGGCCTTCAGTTCAAATAAACTGCTTAGAACAGTTATTTTGATAACAGAGCAGAGTAGAAATATCTGCATAGCTCTCTGGCGTGTTTTCAAATCCTGTTCTTTCTCCGGCGAGCTCAGAGTGGGCTGCTCCTGCCGTGCCCTGCGAGGAAGGCTCAGCGGAAACAACAAATGGCCCACGATCGCAGGCAACGAGATTTATGGGAGAGTGGCGTTTCAAACTAAAACCTCCCAGATTCTAATCCAGCTGCTACACAGACACTCGGATTCATATTGGGTCTGCAACCTGCAGCTCTCCAGATGTTCGTGGACTACAATTCCCATCGGCCCCTGCCAGCATGGCAAATTGGCAGGGGCAGATGGGATTTGTAGTCCATGAACATCTGGAGAGCCGCAGGTTGCTTGCGTTCATATTGGCAGTAAGTCGAAAGTTCCTTTCTCGTTAATATTGCTTAATAAACCCCGTTCAAAGGAGAGCCATAATGCTCGCCAGGTTTAATGTTATGCCTTCTGCCTTGTTGCATGGCAGATTTAATAAGCAAGAAAAGGCTAAAAGATTGTGCCCATGTAACAACGGCTCAGTTGAATCTCTGGCCCACCAAATACAACACTGTCTCAGATTCAAGAAAATCACATCCAAGTATGTGAATCTTACTCCTTGACATTTACCCAATATCCCCGATTTAATTAGATTGCACTACTTGTTGGACAACCCTGATCCTTCTCTCTGTATGATAGTGGCAGACTTTCTCCTGGAAATTACCAAACGCCAGTAGATTTCCTTCGACCTAACCTTTATTTCCTGTTCTGTATATGCTTTTTAATCCGTTTTTATTATTGTTGTACTGTTGTCTATGCCAATAAAGGCTTGCTTGCTTGCTTGCTTGCTTGCTTGCTTGCTTGCTTGCTTTCTCGTTAAAAACAATAACATGCTTCCTGTCCATCGCGACACCAACACTTGACTATTACCAGCCCCTGCCAGATGGGAATTGTAGTCCATGAACATCTGGAGAGCTGCAGGTTGCAGACCCCACTTGGACATGTTGGGTTTATTCCAGCTTTGCAGTCAAAGTTTCCATTCCCAGAAATGTTTTCAGGGTTGTGAGGTCAGAGGTCGTGTTGATCACTTGATTAACGTCTTTGATAACCTTCCAGGTCATTCCATTGCTGAGCTAAGATTGCTGAGCTAAGGAGCAGCAGTGGCGTAGGAGGTTAAGAGCTCGTGTATCTAATCTGGAGGAACCGGGTTTGATTCTCCGCTCTGCCGTCTGAGCTGTGGAGGCTTATCGGGGGAATTCAGATTAGCCTGTGTACTCCCACACATGCCAGCTGGGTGACCTTGGGCTAGTCACAGCTTCTGAGAGCTCTCTCAGCCCCAGGGTGAGAGAGCTTCTGAGAGCTCTCTCAGCCCCACCTCACAGGGTGTTTGTTGGGAGGGGGGAAAGGCAAGGAGATTGTAAGCCCCTTTGAGTCTCCTGCAGGAGAGAAAGGGGGATATAAATCCAAACTCCCCCTCCTCCCCTTCTTCTTCTTCTTCTTCTTCTTCTTCTTCTTCTTCTTCTTCTTCTTCTTCTTCTTCTTCTTCTTCTTCTTCTTCTTCTTCTTCTTCTTCTTCTATGCATCATTTTAATGCTGTCCTACTGGCATTCATGTGCTATTGACAGAAAAAGAAGAATAAACTAACAGCATGACTTCTATCAAATATCATTTAAGCAGGGTGAGAAAAACGAAGGACCGCGGTTTTATCCTGGGTGCAGGGGAATCAAATAATCATAGCGTTGGAAGAGACCAAGGGCGATTTCCCACTGGCGATTAATCCTGGGATAGTCAACGGAAATATTCAGGTTTCTTCGTGATCTCCCCACTGCCGAACCACAGAACACAGATCAGTCTCGTTTCTGGTGCTCACCCCCCCCCCCCCCCGCCCATCACGGGATTTTCCTAGCCCTGCTTGTATACACACCTTTTTGAAAAACCCCTCCAATGGGAGCTAATAGGAGAGATGGGGTGACACATTTGAGGGTCCATAACGTTGGCCCCCGTGAACCAAACTTCACCAAACCTGGGTGGTATCATAAGGAGAGTCTCCCACTGATGCCACCCAGGTTTTGTGAAGTTTGGTCCAGGGGGTCCAAAGCTATGGACTCCTAAAGGGGGTGCCCCATCCCCCATTGTTTCCAATGGGAGCTAATAGGAGATGGGGCTGCACATTTGAGGGTCCATAACGTTGGCCCCCGTGAACCAAACTTCACCAAACCTGGGTGGTATCATCAGGAGGGTCTCCTTAAGACACTCTGAAATTTTGGTGCTGCTAGCTTAACAATTGCACCCCTGACAGCAGGCACCCCCCCAAGGGGCAGGCCTAGACGTCTTCACTAGAAACATGCTGCAGTGAGGATGTTGGAACCTGGATGAAAAGGTGCCGACTCTTTTGAAACTTGGTTGTATCCAGATTAAATTTTCAGTGGGGATTCGGCCTCTAAGGGCCATCAAATCCGACCCCTTGCCATGCAGGAAGACGCAATCGAATCCAAAAAGAGCTGTTCACACTGAACATGACTTGTCACGAGATTTGGTGCCGTTCTTTGTTTTGCGTCGTTTTCCAGAGTCAATTCAGCAATCTGCCACCGCTTGAGTCTCTCTTTGGGTTGGGAACTCCTGCCCTGACCTGCCAATTGATTGAGGAAGACATTAATTGCACATTAAACTCCCATCGATTACTTTAAGGGGGTTTATAGAGATTTAACAGCCAGGAAGCAGATGTTGGATGGTGCTGATACTCTTGAGTGCACGCATACTTCTGTTTTGAACTGAACTGCAATTGGCTAGCGTAAAAAGACATGCTCTGTTCAAATCAAGTGAGACGCGTGATGGGAAAGACTCGAGTATCTCTTTTGCCGCTGGATTTTCAGCCTAATCTACCTTGCAGGATTGTTGTGCGGATAAAAGGAGGGGGCACTCTGGCTAACTTTTAAGGAACAGCAAGTGAAAAACATCAAACTAAATGGCCACAGAGTTTTGCCTGCAGAGAAATGTACAGAGCCGCTGGAACAATCCCTGCCCAATTTTTTTCTTTTTTTTTCTTTTCTCATTTGGGACTTATAAGATCATTCATTATGTGGAAGCCACAATACAACAACCTTTATTAGGCATATTAAAATAGGCTCCAGAGCATTACAGACATTTCTGAAGTACAAATCAAAAGTACATTCAAAACACAGATAAACTGTATCTAGCATTGGACGTTACTTAGAAAATTCTGTCACTTGTAAAAGAAATTTTGCTACTTTTTCCAAGAGCACGGCCTCTGTGTTATTTAACAAAAGCTCCACAACAGAGTTGTCAGAGTCTCTTTCAGATTTGTCTAAGACCCGCCCAGGAGAGAAATTCCTAATACCCACATATCTCGGACAGTCAAGTATAATGTGAGCAAGAGTCTCCACTTGGTTTTTACAGTGTGGACAGACCCGATCCTGGAGAGGGATAGATAGGTAGCGGCCCTTTGTAATGGCCGATGGAAAATGTATTGCATCTGGCCCTTGTAATAATCCATCTCTGTTGGGGTTCAGTTAATAGTTCAAGATATTTGGCTATGTGCCCCTGTTCTGGTACTATTCCGACAGAAAGGGGTGAGCATGATTTATTTGCTTGCCCCAACAAGATATGGTATTCCTGTTCTAGAAGTCTGCTTTTTAAGGTTTGCAGAATCTCTCTGACCCTGCCCAATTGAAACATCCGTGGGACCGTGAAGAAAGAGAAAAGGGCTTTTCCATCAGTGGGGTTTCTTGGGGTGGGAGGAGACTCATGCGTCCCCAAAGCTGAGCCATTTAACGTCTCAATTCAGGGCAGTCTCAGTTGACTTCTAATTGGCTGTTACTTCTGGCGTACCTGTGATCCGGCCTGTATGGATCTGTGACTCCTTCCCAGTGGCACCAGCTGCTCCTGAGGTGTTTTGAACAGTTGGCAAAAAAAATAAAAATAAATCACAACCGAGTCAATTTCTGGAGAAGATCGAAAGGAAATTGGACAAAGACAAAACTGGGAACACCAAAGAAAGAAACTGAAGGGTTGATTTTAGCCGCTCAAAAACCAGCTATCAGAGCAAGTGCAATTAAAGCCAGAACTGGAAAACCACCAACTGATTCAGAATGTAGATTGTTTATTACATACGAAGAAGAAGGAGGAGTAGTAGTAGGAGTAATTGGATTTATATCCCCCTTTCTCTCCTGTAAGGAGACTGAAAGGGGCTTACAAACTCCTTTCCCTTCCCCCCACCCCACAACAAACACCCTGTGAGGTGGGTGGGGCTGAGAGAGCTCTGAAGAACGGTGACTAGCCCAAGGGGCTGCTGCAGGCGGTGCCAGTATTATAACGGCGTTATAACGGCGTTATAATGTGGGGAAAAGGGGCTGCTGCAGGCGGTGCCAGTATTATAACGGCGTTATAACGGCGTTATAACGTGGGGAAAAGGGGCTGCTGCAGGCGGTGCCAGTATTATAACGGCGTTATAACGGCGTTATAACGTGGGGAAAAGGGGCTGCTGCAGGCGGTGCCAGTATTATAACGGCGTTATAACGGCGTTATAACGTGGGGAAAAGGGGCTGCTGCAGGCGGTGCCAGTATTATAACGGCGTTATAACGGCGTTATAACGTGGGGAAAAGGGGATGCTGCAGGCGGTGCCAGTATTATAACGGCGTTATAACGGCGTTATAACGTGGGGAAAAGGGGCTGCTGCAGGCGGTGCCAGTATTATAACGGCGTTATAACGGCGTTATAACGTGGGGAAAAGGGGATGCTGCAGCCGGTGCCAGTATTATAACGGCGTTATAACGGCGTTATAACGTGGGGAAAAGGGGATGCTGCAGGCGGTGCCAGTATTATAATGGTGTTATAACGGCTGGCCGGAGAGGTGCGTCATCATCGTCGTTGGGGGGACTTTGGCCGCCCTGATAGACGGGGAAGGGCTGACGGTGTTGCAGGCTGGCCAAGTTCCTCTCACAAGGACAGGATACGGACACTCCGGTCATCTTGGAAGGGCTGCTTCTGTTGCCCTGCAGTCTAAAGCAGGATGGGGGGACAACCTAAGATAGGGCCTTCCTGGTCGTTGCCCCAAAACTTTGGAATGGGAAGACAAGGGTTGCTGTGGAGAGGACGGCAGTGGCAAACCACCTCTGCTCATATGGTGCCTTGAATACTCCGCGAAGGGACCCGTGAGTCGGCTGCAACTGTGACCATTGCAAGGTTAGTAAAAAAATCTTTATTCTTGTTGTGCCCGCTTCCCAGTGGTATTATTTTCTTTGGGCCTGTTGTAAGATGCCTTATATTGAAGAAGAAGAAGAAGAAGAAGAAGAAGAAGAAGAAGAAGAAGAAGAAGAAGAAGAAGAAGAAGAAGAAGAAGAAGAAGAAGAAGAAGAAGAAGAAGAAGGAGAAGAAGAGGAGGAGGAGGAGGAGGAGGAGGAGGAGGAGTTTGGATTTATATTCCCCCTTTCTCTCCTGTGAGAAAGGGGGAGTTAAATCCAAGAGAGCTCCGAAGAACTGTAACTAGCCCAAGGTCACCCAGCCAGCATATGTTGGAGTGCACAAGCTAATCTAGTTCACCAGAGAAGCCTCCTCAGCTCAAGTGGCAGAGTGGGGAATCAAACCCGGTTCTCCAGATTAGAGTGTGCCTGCTCTTAACCACTACACCCCACTGGCTCCTACTACTGAGTCAGATCCTTGGTCCGTCAAAGTCAGTCTTCCCTACTCAGACTGGCAGCCGCTCTCCAAGGTCCTGAGAGGAGGTCACCTCCTGGCTGGTCCTTTTTACCTGGAGGTGCCGGGAATCGAACTTGAGGCCTTTCGCATGCCGAGCAGAGACTCTTCTGCTCGGCCACATCGCCTCCCCTCTTGGGCACAGTCCCGATTACAAGGGCTCTAAAAATCAGGGCAGAAGGGATGGCTGTCACTTTGCCTCTTCTTCTTTTCCTCCGCAGTGCCGAAGACATCTGTGGTTTCTCCAGCCAGGCTGCAGCGGTGACGGAGGCCTGCCTCCAGTGCCGCTCGCCGAAACCTTCACCGCGCAGTCAGCGTGCCTTGCAGGTAATGGCTTCCATTCATTACGGGCCCAGTTGATTTTCATTTACACTTGGCTCCAACAATTAACTTGAGCAGCTGTGAAGGTGATGGAAGGGCCAGGACACGCAGAGGTCAGCCGCCGCTCCGCCTGATAAATTAACTGCTCTCCGCCGGCAGGAGAAGCAGCTCTCGGTGCTTGCCGGCGGATCCCATATCTGGCTTGTGCTTCTGATACGAGTGCGAGGCGGCCAGTTCATAGAATCACAGAGCTGGAAGAGACCCCAAGGGTCATCTAGTCCAACGCCATGCCATGCAGGAACACACAATCGAAGCACAGTCAAAGTGCATTTGCACACAGGGCAAGAAAAAGTCCCTTTCTCCCCTCACCTCTGTGTTTGCCACCCCAGCAGTTACAAAGAGGCTGTAGCCAGTCACTTGATTTGAAATCTGTTCCACGCAGGCCAACCCTTGAAGACTGTTCCATGTGCAAACGTCTTATTGGTTTTGACATTGCACAGAACGGTGTGCTGTGTGGCTTCTTTGCAGCCAGCTGGATTTCTTAATCTTGAGAACATAAGAACACAAGAACAAGCCAGCTGGATCAGACCAGAGTCCATCTAGTCCAGCACTCTGCTACTCGCAGTTGTCCACCAGGTGCCTTTGGGAGCTCCCATGCAGGAGTTGAAAGCAACGGCCTTCTGCTGCTGCTGCTGCTCCTGAGCACCTGGTCTGCTAAGGCATTTGCAATCTCAGATCAAAGAGGATCAAGATTGGTAGCCATAGATCGACTTCTCCTCCACCAATCTGTCCAAGTCCCTTATAAGAACATAAGAACATAAGAACTAGCCTGCTGGATCAGACCACAGTCCAGCACTCTGCTACTTGCAGTGGCCCACCAGGTGCCTTTGGGAGCTCACAGGCAGGATGTGAAAGCAATGGCCTCCTCCTGCTGCTGCTCCTGAGCTCCTGGTCTGCTCAGGCATTTGCAATCTGAGATCAAGGAGGATCAAGATTGGTAGCCATAGATCAACTTCTCTTCCATAAATCCGTCCAATCTTTGGACTTCGTCATGGCGCTAGACCTCTGTGTCCAACGAGATTCAAAATGGATCTCACTTATGGGTGCTTTCAGCAGCTATGGAAGAGACCCCCGGTTTGCGAACTTCATTTCAAGAACGTGCTTTACAGGTAAAGTGAGCTCCATAAAATTCACAACAGCCCTAGAGGGTTGGCCTGTGCTGCAGATGGAGAGATAAGGCTTGTAATATTTTTAACAGGGGAGCAGCCGTCTCGCGGCTTGCGTTCAAGGGATCCCACCAGATCAGATGCTAGAAGGTTGCTTTTTCACGGGGACCACCTTTGAGAGAGGTTTGTTGGTCTAAGACAGATCCGCCGCCTGCCACGGGAATGACCAGAAAGGGTTTCTAACAAGACCTGCTGTTCCAGTGAAGACAAACCTTTTGGGCATCCGTTTTCTCCGGGGAAACTGTTCTCTGTATCTGGAGAACCCTTGTAATCCCAGGCCCCTCTTGGAGGCTGGCAACTCTAACCGTACATAGTCCTTTCCCATTTTTACCTCACCAAAGCTGTTGGAGGTAGATTAAACTGACCAAAAGCGACTGAGGCCCCTTCCGCGCTTTCAATCCGGTTTCATGATGGTTTGCAAGTGGATTTTGCTATTCTGCACAGTAAAAGCTCCCCTATGGGTAAAATCTATTGTGCACAGTAAAATCTAGCTGCAAAGTGCATTGGAAGTGGTTTGAAAGTGCATTATTCTACACGTGCGGAAGGGTCCTGGAAGAGGCATATCTAGGGAAAATGGAGCCCAGAGGGAAAAATCTGAGTTTTCCAGCCCCCTCCCCCCCCAGAGCCCAGGTCTACTGCCTGGGGCTCATGCCAGTGGCCAGGTCTGCTGCCTGAAGCTTGAGCTGGCATCCAGGTCTACTGCCCAAGGCTCAAACCAGCATCTATGTCTACTGCCTGAATAGCGAGTCAGTGTCCAGGTCCACTGTCCAAAACTCAAGCCAGTGTCCAGGTCTACTGCCTGGAGCTCGAGCTGGCATCTAGGTCTACTGCCTTTTGAGTTCATGCTGGTGTCAAGGTCTACTGCCTTTGAGTTCATGCTGGTGTCCTGGTCTACTGCCTTTGCGGTCATGCTGGTGTCCAGGTCTACTGCCTTTGCGGTCATGCTGGTGTCCAGGTCTACTGCCTGGAGCTCGAGCTGGCATCCAGGTCTACTGTCTGGAGCTGGTGCTGGCACCCAGTCTATGCGCGCCTGGGGTCATGGGTTATCCCATGTCCCCTTAGGCCAATGTTGGCGAACCTTTTCGAGACCGAGTGCCCAAATTGCAACCCAAAACCCACTTATTTATTGCAAAGTGCCAACACGGCAATTTAACCTGAATACTGAGGTTTTAGTTTAGAAAAAACGGTTCACTCCGAGGCCTGCGTTACTCGGGAGTAAGCTTGGTGGTATTGGTGGCTTTGCTTTGAAGCAACCGTGCAACTCTTCCAACGGGTGAATCACGACCCTAGGAGCGTTTACTCAGAAGCAAGCCCCATTGCCAGCAACTGAGCTCACTCCCAGGTAAAGGATTGCGCCTTCGTTCTTTGCATGAAAATCAGTGGGGTTTAACAGCACTTAACAGCACTTAACCTACGCTGCTTCCCCAAAACTAGGTCTTAGGTTTAATGCTAATAATTGATCCCAGCGGCCCAGGCCAGCCTAGATGTGGAGGGGGGCACTCTATTTGCACGTGCCCACAGAGAGGGCTCTGAGTGCCACCTCTGGCACCCGTGCCATAGGTTCGCCACCGCTGCCATAGGCAGTGGGATTCATGGGGTTCCAAAGGTTCGGTAGAACCTGTTGTTGAAATTTAAAATATCACTTTTTTAATACTTAAAATATTTTTATTAAGTATTAATATTTTTAATACTTAAAATAAAAAAGTGATGTAAAAATATTGTAAAATACTTTTTAACAGTGATTATTTGAATCCCACCACCATCAGAACCTGTTGTTAAAATGTTTCAATCCCACCACTGGCTTTTGCCCTAGCCTGGGCCAAGGAGTGGCTTAAGAGAAATTCTCCATGTTTTTTATTCTCCTGGCTTGCTTATGTGTCCCTGGCTGGTAGTTTTGCCATTTGAGAGTTCTCCGAATCCAACCCAGCCTCATTCTTGAGACCTGCCTCTGCCTCATTTTTCTCACTCCAACCCGTCTCCGGCGCGGTGAAACGTAATCGCCAGAGCGGATGCTCCCACGCCAGTGGAGCCGTTTACGGTTCCGAGATGGACGACGACGACGACGTCCCAGCTTGGCTAACACCGAGCCCTGAATAAACACATATTGATATTATGGGACAAAATAATATATTAGCACGTTGCTCGTTTGTGCTCCGATAGTCACCCCGATACTATTAGTCAGAGGCGAGTGACAAACACAATTACGCTCCGGCGCTAATAGATGAGAAGGTCGTGGCGACCCGACCCCAGCATCCCGGGTCGATTTAAATGTTTGATGTCTCATTGAATTAGTATCACAGTGTGAAAGACGAAACTCCGGCTAATGCAAATGAGACCGGACAGGCAATACTGCTGATTGGGCGGACATAATTAGAATAATATTCTCTGCGCAGCTAATAACAAGCTCGAGGAATAAATAACGGCGAGATAACTTAATGGCCGCATGCCCAAATGCACTTCCAAATTTGCTAAGGCCAGCATTTTCTGTTTACTCACAGAAACGCCGGCCAGAAGCCCCCCCTCCCGTGGCCGCTTTGAACGGAACCGCTACATGTCGGTTTCCAAAGGCCGTCGATAGATTTGCTCAACTTTTCCTTCCTCTCCTCTTTTTGCAGTCATTATGACGGACAGGTCTGTGTTTAGAGGGAGGGGGTCATAACTGAGGCCCCTTCCGCACGTGGAAAATAATGCGCTTTCAATCCACTTTCAATGCACTTTGCAGCTGTGCGGAAGAGCCAAATCCACTTGCAAACAATTGTGAAGGTGGATTGAAAGTGCGTTATTCTGCACGTGCGGAAGGGGCCTAGGAGTATCAACTTCCAGTGGGCTGCTGGCTAATTCTTGGAATTACAACAAGAGGAAGAAGATTGTCGAAGGCTTCGACGGCCAGAATCACTGGGGCGCTGTGTGGTTTCCGGGCTGATCTCTGAAGACGCCAGCCACAGATGCAGGCGAAACATCAGGAGAGAATGCTGCTAGAACACGGCCACACAGCCCGGAAACCACACAGCACCCTAGAGGAAGAAGATGTTGGGTTTTCTCCAGTAATCCAAACTCCTTCCTTTCCCCAAACCTGTCCTTCCTTTTTTAAAAAAAAGACGAGGAAGAAGAGTCATGACAGGCCTCCCATTTCCAACCAATTGTATTATTTCACTTCATTAAGGACTGAGAGTTTTATTTCAGTTTATTGCTGGTTGACACCAGGTTAACACTGCTGAGTAAGCAGACGCCACTAGATCAATGTCTGCGCTAGTCCGGGATCTTGGCTCCATATGTAGTACGCAGAGCAGCATATCCCTCAAGAGCAGATATATCCCTCAGAGCAGCATATCCAGCTCAAGAGGAGGAGCCGGAAAGAGACTCCTGCAATGCCCTCTTCTTTGCATTCAAGTAGACGATAGCATTTCAAATATGGAACCAATCCCACGTTTTTCAGATGCCCTGAAGGCCAGAGCCCCAAGCTATGTTTCAAACACAGAACAAGTTTCTAACAATGTTTTTTTTAAAAAAATCTTGAAATTCCTTGGGAAAACTACATTCAGTGGATGTAGAAATGGCAATAAACCTTTGATTGGCAAGATGTGGTTGTTGAAGGGTTGGTGGCGGCTATCCTTAAGTTGTGGAAGTGAGACAGTGTGGTTTAGTGGTCAAAGAGCAACTCTGGGATCTATGGCGGTGTTGGTGGAAAGGGCTGTCAAGTTAAAGCTGACTTAGAAGAAGAGGAGGAGGAGGAGTTTGGATTTATATCCCCCCTTTCTCTCCTGTAAGGAGACTCAAGGTGGTTTACCATCTCCTTTCCCTTCCTCTCCCCCAACAAACACTTTGTGAGGAAGGTGGGTCTGAGAGAGTTTGGAGAGAACTGTGACTAGCCCAAGGTCACCCAGCTGGCATATGTTGGAGTGCACAAGCTAATCTGGTTCCCCAGATAAGCCTCCACAGCTCAAGTGGCAGAGCGGGGAATCAAACCCGGTTCTCTAGATTAGAGTGCACCTTGCACTACACCACACTGGCTCTCACTCCACGGACCACCCTCTCTTGAAGAAAAACTCTCTCAGAGTTCTCTTGAATAGTTCAGTTCTGCGTAGTTTGCAGAAAGGCAGGAGCAAGTGAGCTTTCCTGTCCTCCTCAGACAGACCATTTCGCAAGGTGGGACCACAACAGAGAAGGGACATGGACAGGCAGTTTTTGATTTTGCCCAGTTGCAGGTTGGCACCTGCGGAAGATCTTACTGAAATGAGCAAAGCTGGCCCGGTGGAGCAACGGAGTTGGGGGAGAAGTGGTCTCACAGATACATGGGTCCAAAATCCATGGAAGCATTTGTACGTAATAGTCAATACCTTCATTAAACCAAGCCCGGTAACTGATAGCAGCCAGTGGAGTGACTGTAGAATTGGAGTAATATGCATGCTCTTTCTAGCTCCTGATAGTAACCAAGTTGCATGTTCTACACCAACTGCAGTTTCCGAATGGATTCCGAGGGAAGGCCGATGTATAGGGCATTACAGTGGTTAAGAGCAAGTGCACTCTAATCTGGAGAACCGGGTTTGATTCCCCGCTCTGCCACTTGAGCTGTGGAGGCTTATCTGGGGAACCAGATTAGCTTGTGCACTCCAACACAAGCCAGCTGGGTGACCTTGAGCTAGTCACAGTTCTCTCAGAGCGCTCTCAGCCCCACCCACCTCACAGGGTGCTTGTTGTGAGGTGGGGTGGAGGAAGGGAAAGGAGATTGCAAGCCCATTTGAGTCTCCTTACAGGAGAGAAAGTGGGGGATATCAATCCAAACTCTTCTTCTTCTTTTAGATGTCACCACTGTGCAGATTCAGGTGGTGACCAGATGAGCCAGGTTGGAAATAAACACCACCACCTACGGGGAGTCTGAAATTACCAAACTCCGCCGCTGTTGGGAGCCTCCCTGCCTTGGGCTCGACACAGCACACCTGCAGAGGTAAAGGTAAATCTTGTTGTGGGGTTTGTACGCTTTGGTTGCCTTTTTTCATCCTCTCCCTTCTCTCCCAGCTCCTGGTTTGTGGCCCTCAGCAAGCGCTTTTGACTAGTTCCCCCCCCTCTCCGAAAAGCTGTGTCCGGACAGAGACGGATGACACGAGGAATCTACTTATCTTCCTTCCCCATCCCCAATAAAAGTGACAGTTTGCCTAATTAGGCCTAATAAAGCCGGAGCCACAGGAGTGCCATAGTACTGATCTAAGGAAGAATGGCATTGACCCACAGAAAAAGAGGGCCGGCCTGAAGGCAGTACCCGTACCGCTTTATCTCTGACACATTACAGCGAGCCGAGCGCCTGCTATATTCAAATGCCGGGGCGCTTGTTTTTCTCTGCAATCCTTAGATCAAGAACAGAAAAAAAAAGGGGGGGGGGTTTGGAAAGAAAAAGGAAAGTAGAAGAGCTTCCCACATCTAATCAAAAAAAAGAGACTGACAATTTCCACCCACCCCCCAACTCCACATTCAAAGCAAAGAGTCGTCCTGAACACGGCTCCCCGTATTCTATTTTATAATATCACTTAAAGCTATCGCTTTGAATCTCAGACGTTTCTTTGTTAAGAAGGGAAATCAAAAATTCATCAGAAGGAAACGCGCAGGTTTCCCCCCCCCCCCGTCTCTCCCACCCCACCCCACATCTGACTTTTTTTTCATCCCAATTTCCCTTGTCTTCTCCTCCTCCCACCCACTCGAGCAGGGGGGCGGGGAGAGAAATTGAGCTAGAAGGAGACAGAGGTCGGTGGAAGTTGGGGGCTCCTTAAGCAATTATTAGTGCTGGGTGCTCGGCACACAGGCGAGAGAGCTGTCAACAACCAGCTTCCAACGAAGTGAGGACGGCGGATAAACAGGACTCTTAGCAAAATTAACAAGCGGGCGCCGGAAATTAACAGTCCTGCCATAGTGCTTGCAAGAGGCCGCTCTGTACAACACACTCCAGCAAGGGCTGCACTGTTAGGCCGAGCAAATAGTGCAGTGGTGGCGAACCTATGGCACGGGTGCCAGAGGTGGCACTCAGAGCCCTTTCTGTGGGCACGTGCAAACAGAGTGCCCCCCCCCACACATCTAGGCTGGCCTGGGTTGCTGGGCTTGATTATTAGCATTAAACCTAAGACCTAGTTTTGGGGAAGCAGTGTAGGTGTTACCGCGCTGCTCAGGGTAACACTTTCCTTGCTCTAGAGTATCCCGCTCTCGGCAGCGCCCAGGAACCCAAGCAAGACCCGACACGGCTTGGATAAAATAAAAGTGATTTATTGAGATGCTGACCTAAGTGTCAGCACCTCCGCTCCGCACAACAACTGCTGCCGCCTAGCAGCCTTACAGCACCTTAAGTACACTTTCTCCCGTCGGGAGCCCGGGAGACTCAAAGACAGCCCACCACCATTCATTAACAGAATTCAAAACAACCAATCATTCATTTGCAACATGCAGGAACCAATCAGAGTTCGATAAGCATTCCCTTCTTGAGTTTCGCGCCAGAGTAGGGCGAGGCGATGACGTGTCCACTGGCGGGAAAACACAAAAGGTTTCCCCAGGTGTCCGGGGTCAGGAGGCAGAGGGTGATGACGAGAGCTTCCTTATCTGCCTGCTGACGGGATTAGGCAGGGCGAGGCGCTTCGACTGAGGTCTTCCTTTGTCCGCGTGCATCAGAAACCTTTACACGTGAATAGGATGTGCCCAGGTGGAGCGGAGATGGCTCTCTGCCTTGGGCTAAGGAGGTTCCATACAGCCACAAATACAAAGAAACTTACAAATCTTATTTCACTGCCTAATACAGGTAATTTCTATCTAAGCACAGAGAACAGGACAGTTTTTAAACCTTAATTCGAACACAATCCAGAAGTGGAGGAATTTCACTTCTGGCTCCGCTATCATAGGTAACCCTGTTAAGCGCTGTTAAACCCCACTGATTTTCATGCGAAGAACTAAGGCGTGATCCTTTACCTGGGAGTGAGCTCGGTTGCTGGCAATGGGGCTTGCTTCTGAGTAAACCTTCCTAGGGTTGTGATTTACCACTTGGAAGAGTTGCATGGTTGCTTCAAAGCAAAGCCACCGACTACCACCAAGCTTACTCCCGAGTAACGCACTCCTCGGAGCCAACCGTTTTTTCTAAACTAAAACCTCAGTATTCAGGTTAAATTGCTGTGTTGGCACTTTGCGATAAATAAGTGGGTTTTGGGTTGCCATTTGGGCACTCGGTCTCGAAAAGGTTCGCCATCACTGAAATAGCGGATCGTATAGTAATTTTCAAGCCGTTTCTGCACGCGTTTGCCGTTTGGTTTAATTATGTTGTCTTCGCTGTGTTTTGAAATATCGGGGGCTGCTCTGAATGTTGGAAAAAATGGGGGGCCTCTTCCGCACACGCAGAAGAAGGAACTTTCAATCCACTTTCACAATTGTTAGCAAGTTGGTGTTGCTATTTGGCGCAACAAAACCCAGCTGCAAATTACATTAGAAGTGGATTCAAAGTGGATTGCCCTGCGTGTGCGGAAGGGGCCAAACTCTGTTTTAGATCGATACGTGTGCATTGCAGACCGCTTCAAATTCCAGTCAGGGTGAACATCTTGGGCTATTTCTTTTCCACAAAATGAACACAAACAGGTGTGCAGCGTGAAACTAATTAACCCAGGAAATAGCTGGCAGTGAAAACGTCAACAATTACAGTCAAATGAATAAGAACATAAGAACATAAGAACAAGCCAGCTGGATCAGACCAGAGTCCATCTAGTCCAGCTCTCTGCTACTCACAGTGGCCCACCAGGTGCCTTTGGGAGCTCACATGCAGGATGTGAAAGCAATGGCCTTCTGCGGCTGTTGCTCCCGATCACCTGGTCTGTTAAGGCATTTGCAATCTCAGATCAAGGAGGATCAAGATTGGGAGCCATAAATCGACTTCTCCTCCATAAATCTGTCCAAGCCCCTTTTAAAGCTATCCAGGTGAGTGGCCATCACCACCTCCTGTGGCAGCATATTCAAAACTCCAATCATGCGTTGCGTGAAGAAGTGTTTCCTTTGATTAGTCCTAATTCTTCCCCCCAGCATTTTCAATGGATGCCCCCTGGTTCTAGTATTGTGAGAAAGAGAGAAAAATTTTACATAGCTTTTTTACATTTTACATAGCTTCTTATGAACTATACCTCTTTATGTTTAGGATTTGTGACGCATCTCAGTACATTACTATGTAAAATTGTACCAACAGTTTAAGAACTTATGTCAATAAGATATATTTGAGTTTTGAGACTATAGTAGATTATTCATTTGACTGTAATTGTTGACGTTTTCACTACCAGCCAGCTGGTTTCCTGGGTTAACTATTTCTTTTTCACCCAAATCCAGCCCTGACCTGGATAACTCAGGCTAGCAGATTACGGAAGCTAAGCATGATTGGGCCTAGTTAGTATTTGGATGGGTGACCACCAAGGAAGTCCGGGGTTGCTAGGCAGAGGCAGCCAATGGCAAAATTCCTCTGCCTTGAAAACCCTACTGGGTTGCCTAAGAACCAACATGATATAGTGGTTAAGAGCATTTTGTCTTTACTGTGCATTTCAAAACCAATAACATCAACCCCACCAGAACACACATCATTAAAACAATTAAAACCAGAATTAAAGTACACACAACACTCGAAAATGGCGGTTAAGACATAGGTTAGGACAGTCAAATCGTTGCGGAAATGCGAAATGAAACCCAAAAAAAGTTTTTCAGGTATCAATTTAAAAGGGGGAGGAGGGGAAGGGGGTGAGTCAGTCGAATTCTTAAGTCACCATCTATCCTTTTTATAGTATTGATCACATTTTGTTGGTTAAAACAACGGTTCTCAACCTGGGGGTCGCAACCCCTTTGGGGGTCGAACGACCCTTTCACAGGGGTCGCCTAAGACCATCGGGAAACAGTATTTTTATATTTTATATATACCAATGTTATGGTCGGGGGTCACCACAACAGAGGAACTGTATTAAGGGGTCGCGGCATTAGGAAGGGTGAGAACCACTGGGTTAGAATGTGGTAGGCGTTTTATAGTTTTAATGCTAAATACTGTATTTATCTTTTTATTGTGTTTTGGCTGTTGTTACCCACCCTGAGCCCTTTGGGATAGGGCAGGATAGAAATGTGATAGATAGATAGATAAATAAATAAATAAATAAATAAATAAATAAATAAATAAATAAATCAATCAATCAATCAATCAATCAATCAATCAATCAATCAATCAATCAATCAATCAATCAATCAATAATCAAACAAACCAGTAACAGTAAACCTTTATTAGGCATAAATAGTTCTGCATGCAGTATGTTCGTATCATAAACAACAATACTGCTATAAAAATTTCATGACACAAAGTTAGGATAAACTATACATACAGACTTTTGGGAGACCTATTTTAATATCCGGATGTTCATTAAAGTCAGTTTGAGTAACTTCTCACGTTTGTCGCAACGATTTAAGCCTCAGAAATTACATCAATGTGGTGAATTATTTGTAGATCGAAAAATCACATTTTAATATCACCTTTGAGATATTACGTCAGCTAAATATATTGCAAAACAAACCTATAACCCCCCACTCCCCAACCCCCAGATAAACGTGGCAAAAGAAATGAAATGGTAGAAACAGGTTGCAGTTTTTGAGTCCTCCATCGCAATTGGCCTCAATAGCTTGATGCGTTGAAATAAGCCCTGTCATTGGCTCAGCTGCCGAGGTCATGGAATGTCTGTAAACATTCCAACTGCGTGGATGTTAGCAAAGCTGGGATCAGGCTAGGGAGATATGGCAGCTTTTGCTATCCGTGCAGCTGCATATCAAAAGCAGAGATCGATTTCTATAGTGAATCGTGTGCAGATCCATCGGGGGTATGTGAGTGGTACCCGTGTGATGGAAGCACAAAATCTGAGACAAGGAAAAATGCTACACACCCGCACATGCATGTTTGGCGCTTTACACAAGCCTCCCGTTTGGCACAAACATTATTGTCCTGCTTTTGTGCTACATCCAATTAGTGGGTCTCGTTATCGCAATATATTAGGACTTGTGGAGCACGGAGGGAGGTAAGGAATTGCGCTCCCGAGAAGAAATATTAGAAAGAGCGTCTCTGCAATTTGGTCCGGCCTCAGCTCGCCTGCGGCTCACCTCACCCGGTGCCGCCGGTGCACGGAATATGTCATCGCGTCGGCACCGCTGGAGCAAGAAACATGGGGCCGCGCGGGCGTTAATTCCGTCTTCTCCCTCCGTTCCCATCTCCATCTTTTTTCTCTTGGAGAGGGGTGCGATTCCGTGGCAGGTAATGCCCCTAGTTTGTTAAGCACATTTTAAAAAGTCATTCGCTATTTTAATGGCCATTTAGTAGCTGGGCTATCAACAGCCCCCCGTTTGCCGCCTGTGGGGCTGTGCTTGTGAGGTTGATTAAATATTAAAAACGCCGTTCATTACGCAGCGGAATTGTGACAACAGAATATCAGCATGTTGAAGTTTAAAGATTCTCTCTCTGCTTTTTTTTTTTACCCAAGGAAAGAGAGAGGGAAGCTGCTACTGCAGGAAGGTCTGGAGGACAAATGTTTGTCTGGCTAAAGACGCATAAAAGTGCGGCGGCTTTTATCAATTCTGTTTTTCGGATGGTTATGGGGAAACCGGCAAGGCTGACAGCATGACGCTGAGCTACCTTGTCCGCAGCAAGTACAGAAATGCAGCTAAGCGTGGTGCAGCGGTTAAGAGCGGTTAATCTGGAGAACCGGGTTTGATTCCCCGCTCTGCCACTTGAGCTGTGGAGGCTTATCTGGGGAACCAGATTTGCTTGTGCACTCCTACACATGCCAGCTGGGTGACCTTGGGCTAGTCATAGCTCTCGCAGCCCCACCTACCTCCCAGGGTGTTTGTTGTGAGGGGGGAAATGAGATTGTGAGCCCCTTACAGGAGAGAAAGGGGGGGTATAAATCCAACTCTTCTCCTAAAGGAGGCCAAGACACAGTATGCCCAGTTCAGCGCATAGATGTTATGTAGATATTCTCCCCCTATGAAGTTCTAATGTATCAAAGCTATGATCTTCCATTTGTACCTTTTAGCTCCTCTGATTTCTCCAGTTTCTTTAGTTTTCCTCCTTCCTGTGTCTTTCATGTCTTCATCCGACTTGCAATTGTATTTAGGGTCTCTGCTATATGGCCGGCATGTCGATTTCGGTAAGGTGAATCAGAGAGCAGAAGACCAGTTCTGTGTTTGTGAAGCCCACAAGCTGGGCATGACGGCAACTTCCGTCCCCTGTGGATATTCAGAGGTAGACTCTCTCTGCACATGGAGGTTCCATCTCCCATAATAGCTTGCAAATGTTACTAGCAATCTCACGCTTGAATCCGCACTCTTCCATGGAAACTTGCTGAATGACCTTGGGCCAGTCACATTCTCTCAGCCTACCTAACAGGGTTGTTGTGAGGATAAAATGGAAGAGAGGAGAACGATGTAAACTGCTTTGGGTCCCCGCTGAGGGAAATGTTTGGGCACAAATAAATAAAATAAATTAAATTAATGTAACCATTCTAAGCTAACTTTCCTGACCGTCATGTGCTTTTAAGTGTTCTGCTACGGCGTTTTTATCTCTCTTAACTTTCAGCTCTTTAAGTCTTTGATCAGCTCGCCTTTTCTGGCATCTTATTTGGATGCTGGCCTAAAGGAATCACCCTTCCAATTCTTTACAAGCATCCAGAAACTGAGCGGTTTCCCTCCCTTTCTTTATAACAAATCTGGGAGAGAGAGAAGGAAAGCAAATCCAGAAAAGGAAATCCTTGGCCGGAAGCAAGATTTTGTGTGGAACACTTTAACATCCCCCCAAAAAAGGGAAAGGAAAAAAAATCTTTCAAGCAGAAAGACCTGCACACTGAAGACTTAGTCAGAAACAGTTACAAGCTCCTTGAACTGAATGCTTCATCATCATTGCGTGAAGTTAAGTTTAGAAGGCTTTGCGTCTACTTTTGCTACTAAATTAGCAAATCTCCAAGTCTCCGACTTCTCTTTTTTTTTAGGATGGCAGGTGTCCCCTGAGCCCACAGAGAGAGCCAGAAAGAGTCATTCAGCAGAGGAGAAGAAACAATCTCGAGCTGTGTTTTCTCGGTGTCCAAGACTGACAATCGGACTTCAGCCTCTGTTCATCTTTCAATTATTCATGAAAAATATTGTTATCACTGGAGGCGTCACCGAGTACCAAATACTTCTTTCAAGCTCTGGGCAAACGCGCTCTGCAGAACGGGGAAGAACCCCCCCCCCTCCTTTTTGCAATTTTAGTTTTATCTCCCCAGTCTCTCCTGCTAGAAATACTTCCACGGGGCCGGTCTCCAGATGACGGCTCTCGCAAGATGCTTCCCATAAATAAAACGCCCGTGTGTCTTGCTGTGACGTGGCCGCGATTCCTAGAGATTAAAATCTCCTTTCCATGCCTAATGCAGCGATTTAGACATGGGTTAATTAAACATTTACATACATGTGTTCGACAATCTATCGTATGGTCCGATAATGCGTGCTTTTAATCAGAGACGGTGGGTGTTGTGTATTCGCCGGTTCCCTGCTAATTGGCTCCACGCTGGCTGCTAGCTTAGGTATTTGGCTAGATGGGAGCAGAAGAGACGTGGCATTTTAAATATTTTAATTAGGACCAGAAGTTCCCGGCTCACTCATTTCTCATTGGGTTGTTTTTCATGCATGAATAAATTAGCTCTCGCGGAGGCAAATCCTTACCCTCCAGCGATAAAACGAGTCCTGTTCATTAATACTTTAATGAAATTAGCTGGGAGCAAAATATTACTCCTTTTAACTGTGTTCTAATTTCTTAATTTTAATTAGGCACATAATTGCAGTGTGAAGAAATGATCTTAAATGTGCACCAAGAAAAGTTCCATCACTACGGGATTTCGCACAGGCTGGAGCTCGGATCCGGTGGCGGCAAGCCGCGGTTTGCCGTTTCTCCTGTTTGGTGCTGATTCCCTCTAGCCAGGATCTTTGCAAGCAGGGTTGCTTCCAAGGGGCTATTTGTGCGAAGTCCTTCAGAGCAAAGAACATGAGAGCACCTTAAGGTTTAATTGGGAGGAGCAGCAGTGGCGCAGTGGTTAAGAGCAGCTGCATTCTAATCTGGAGGAACCGGGTTTGATTCCCCGCTCTGCCGCTTGAGCTGTGGAGGCTTATCTGGGGAATTCAGATTAGCCTGTGCACTCCAACACACGCCAGCTGGGTGACCTTGGGCTAGTCACTGTTCTTTGGAGCTCCCTCAGCCCTACCCACCTCACAGGGTCTTTGTTGTGCGGGGGGAAGGGCAAGGGGATTGTAAGCCCCTTTGAGTCTCCTTCCAGTCTTTGAGTCGTCGTCGTCGTCTTCTTCTTCTTCTTCTTCTTCTTCTTCTTCTTCTTCTTCTTCTTCTTCTTCTTCTTCTTCTTCTTCTTCTTCTTCTTCTTCTTCTTCTTCTTCTTCTTCTTCTTCTTCTTCTTCTTCTTCTCCTCCTCCTCCTCCTCCTCCTCCTCCTCCTCCTCCTCCTCCTCCTCCTCCTCCTCCTCCTCCTCCTCCCCTCCTCCTCCTCCTCCTCCTCCTCCTCCTCCTCCTTCTTTACTGATACATCTCCAGACTCTATGATCCTGTGCAGAAGTGGACACTTTCAGTAGGGAGAGTTACCTGGCCAAGATGGGGAATTTCCTGCGATTTGGAGGCGGAGCCTGGGAAAGAGGAGTTTAGGTGGGAGAGGCCTCAGTAGGATATAATTGTCTAGGGTCCACCCTCCCAAGCAGCCATCTTCTCCAGGCAACTGATTCATCTGGAGATGTTTCCAGGAGATCTCCACTTGGAAGTTGTCAACCAATAGGTTATCAGGACTAAGCAAGTCAGCAATGAAGAAGAAGAGTTTGGATTTATATCTCTCTCTCTCCTGTAAGGAGACTCAAGATGGTTTACAAGCTCCTTTCCCTTCTTCTCCCCACAACAGACACCTTGTGAGGTTGGTGGGGCTGAGGGAGAGAACTGTGACCAACCCAAGGTCACCCAGCAGGAATATTGGAGCGCGGGAACACATCTGGTTCACCAGATAAGCCTCTGCCACTCAGGTGGAGGAGTGGGGAATCAAACCCGGTTCTCCAGATTAGAATGCACCTGCTCTTATCCACTACACCACGCCAGTTGCAGGATTGTTATATACATCTGCTATATGCATTCCAGGGCAGAACTTATTTTGTTCCAAACTGACCTTATCATGGTTTAACAGAGACTTTGATCACAATTGAGGCTAGCCAGGATTCCAGCTCACAGGGCCGAACCAAAAACAACTCAGTTTTCCCACAAACTTTCCCCCCAGGATGTTCAAAACAACTTCCGTTTTCCAACAGTCTTTCAGTACTTCCTGCTAAAATGTTCCCTGGTACACAAGAGCCATCTCTTCTGCTCACTGAATTGTCTTTGTTTTAGAATACTCCTAGTGCCATTTTTTTTCTTTTGATGAGAGTAGAAGTGCCAACTAGTTGGTTTTTTTTGCACACAGCAAGGGGGGGGGACCTGCATTTCCATAATAAAACGTAAGGAGCAAACACAACCGCTTTTAAATTGACATTTGCTCCGTCTTGAGTATGCAAACTCTTTCAGCCGTTCTCGCGCCCAGCTCCTTTAGAGCCACGCCGGGTGAACGAAACCCTTGTTAGCGAATCTTTGGCACACCCGGTCGAAACAATGGCTGTCAGAAGCCGTGTTTAACACAGACAAACGGTCCAGCCGGGGGAAAGCCGGCATCATTTCGCACCCACCGAAATGAGATGTCTAATTGAGACACGTTTGGGCCGGCCTGCCTTCGCTGGCACCTGCTCTAAACAATATTGATATTGCCTAGTTAAATAATATATTACGGCTAATTGTAATACTTCATTATACCCACAATTAAGTGAGCGGGAGGTTAGTTTACAATTCACAGTGATATGGGTGGGTTTGCAATGTTGGTGTCGTTTTGCAGATTGCCACCGGAAACGAGGAAGCAGAGGGATTTCCAGTTTCCCCTGGCAATCTTGTTTTTCAAGATAAACAATTTTAAATAAATGGGGGCTCTGCTCAGATAATTAATACAGTCACGGGACGAAGCACTGTGTTTCACTTTGAGACACTCCAATGTCATACATCTCCCCGCCCCGCCTGCACGCAGGCACACACCCATGGAAGCAGAAGGAGGAGGAGATGATGATGATGATGATGATGATTCTGGATTTATATTCCACTTTTCTGACCTCTAAGGAGACTCAAGGTGGCTTACAAGCTCCTTTCCCTTCCTCACCCCACAACAGACACCTTATGAAGTAGGTCAGTGGTGGCGAACCTATGGCACGGGTGCCAGAGGTGGCACTCAGAGCCCTCTCTGTGGGCACGCACAAACAGAGTGCCCTCCCCACCCCACACATCTAGGCTGGCCTGGGCCACTGGGCTCGATTATTAGCATTAAACCTAAGACCTAGTTTTGGGGAAGCGGTGTAGGTAACCCTGTTAAGCGCTGTTAAACCCCACTGATTTTCATGCAAAGAACAAAAGCGTGATCCTTTACCTGGGAGTGAGCTCGGTTGCTGGCAATGGGGCTTGCTTCTGAGTAAACCCTCCTAGGGTCGTGATTCACCCATTGGAAGAGTTGCATGGTTGCTTCAAAGCAAAGCCACCAATACCACCATGCTTAATCCTGAGTAATGCACGCCTCGGAGCCAACCGTTTCCCCAAAACGAAAACCTCAGTATTCAGGTTAAATTGCTGTGTCGGCACTTGGCGATAAATCAGTGGGTTTTGGGTTGCCATTTGGGCACTCGGTCTCAAAAAGGTTCGCCAACACTGGCCTAGAATCCACACCTTGGAACTCCATCAACTTTAACCCCACTGCAACTATACTTGACCATTTAAAAATATTAGACACAAACACACACACACACACACACACACACACACAAGCCCCGGTGCCCTTTCAACCTAGCCAAGCTTCGAAGGAAAGACTATGGGGACCTGGAATGGTGGCACCCAGAAGAACTTACTCCATGTCTATAATTCCACCCCCCCCCCATCCCGATCATGCCCTTCTTCAACTAGCAGAGCATCCAATCGCACCATAATTATGCAATCATTTAGATTAATCAGTATTCCGTGGCGTTCCGTTGATTGCAAAACTGCTAATTGGAGGCAGCGTTCGGTTAAAGTCTTTACCAACCACGGCACAGCTGTAGCTCAGGAAACACGTTCTCAACGGGTGCCGATGAACCCTTTTCGAGCCACATTTCGAGCCAGAAGCCACGACAAGGAATGGCAACTTTTGCAATGGCGGGATGCACGTTTTTGCCTATATGTTAGGGTTGCCAGTCTTGGGGGTGGGGGGTGGCCTGGGGAGCCCTTGGACTTGTTGGGACAAGTGCTCCTGGTAGTTGGAGATTATCCCTATTCGTAGTTAGCAGAGCGGCACGGGTGGCTAGAACACAGCAGAAGTCTTACCTCGTGTGCGTGCGTGTGCGTGATGGATCCCAATGTGCGGCAAGCTCACACAAAAGAAAGTCGGAGTCAGTTGTAGTTTCTAATCTAATAAAAAGAGTATTTATTAGTGAATTCCAATCTGGATAGAAAGGTAGGTAGATAGAGTCACTATGCTATCCTAACCTAGCTGGATGGAGATGGATGCGCGGGAGCACCCATCCTCTCTCTAGGCATGGTAGGAATAAGATGGAGAGATGTCGAGGAGGAAGCCGGAAGGAAGGAAGTCCCTGAGAGTATCAGTCTAACATCAAACATCATAGAACCAGCATGATAGAGTAAAGGTGTCAAATCCCGAGGTCCCTATCTAGCCACTAGCTCTCTAGTAAAACCCCCTCTGTAGACTGAGGCAGGAAACAGCGTAACAGTGAAAAGTCCTTCACTTCCAACAGGACTGATACCTGACCTCCCCACCCTAAACCCAGACTGCCCCCCCTCTGCCCCTTGTGGCTCTACACCCACAAATCTGCAGGAATTTCCCAGACTGGAGCTGGAAACTGTACTATACAGTTACCTCCATATAGAAAGGTAGGAGCCGTGTGGCGTAGTGGTTAAGTGCTTGCACTGCCACTCACACGGTCAGGAGTTTGAGCCCCCTGTGGGGCAGATATCCCGGCAGCTGGCTCATAGTCAACTCAGCCAGCCATCCATTCCTTGGTCGGTAAATGAGTACCTAGCTCAGGGGGTCTTCAAACTATGGCCCTCCAGATGTTCATGGACTACAATTCCCATCAGCCCCTGACAGCATAGCCAAGTGGTAGGGCTCATGGGAATTGTAGTCTATGAACATCTGGAGGGCCATAGTTTGAAGACCCCTGACCTAGGGGGTAAAGAATAGCTGGGGAAAGCAATGGCAAACTACCCCACAAAAACGGCTTGCCTATGAAATCACTGCTTGCAGGGGTACCCCAGGGTCGGACACGACTGAAGGGGAAACTTTACCTTTTACCATATAGAAAACTGTCCTCCCCAGTGCAAAAGGGAAGAAACAGCAGTAGCCACATTCAGTGCTGAGGTGAAGAGACAGAGAAAGACGCCCTTTGGTTATAGGTAAAAGGAACTGGCTTGCAAAGATTTACTAAAAAAAAAAAATCAGAGGAGCTGTTTTTTAATGTTGAATATTTCCTGCCCTAACATTTGTTGAATATTATCCAGCTATTTTGCGTCATCATCGTCGCCGTCGCCGCCGCCGCCGCCGCCGCCATCATCATCTTCTTCTTCTTCTTCTTCTTCTTCTTCTTCTTCTTCTTCTTCTTCTTCTTCTTCTTCTTCTTCTTCTTCTTCTTCTTCTTCTTCTTCTTCTTCTTCTTCTTCTTCTTCTTCTTCTTCTTCAATTAAAGGAGGTTGCAAGTTTCAGAATTTTTATGTGAAACATTTAGATTGTAAAACTGGAAGATTTAATGTGCTTTGAGTGTTTCTGAAGATTCCTTTCAGCCATGCCAGTGGGAAGCCCCCGTCCCTTTTAACCCATGCCTTCAAAACACTCCAGATCTTCCAGCCTGGTCTGCGTGTTTTCGTGTAAGCAAGCAACCCCATGCCTGCGTCACTCAATCTGATCACATCGCAAAAGGAAAATGTTTAACGCTCTATGTTTTGAGAGGCAAGAGTTGGGGGGTTTCCAAGAAAAATAACATTATGCGAATTCCTGAGCACATAACATATTTCTGATCGTTTTTTTACAACTGTTACTTGTCTTGAGGTAGATATAGCGATAGCTTTCGTTCCAAAATAGTTAACAGTGCTTTCCACAGATTCTTTGCCCAGTGTACGTGTGCCGTTTATCATATGAGCAAATTGTCCCAACCAACGCTTGAACAAACCATTCCAGAGTGTAAAGAAGAGGGGAGACCATTCTTAGAATCATAGAGTTGGAAGAGACCCCCAAGGGCCATCAAGTCCAACCCCCCTGCCATGCAGGAACAGACAACCAAAGCACTCCTGACAGATGGCAATCCAGCCAGTGGTTGGATTCAGCCGGTTCGCACCGCTTCGACAGAACCGGTTGTTAAAATGGTGCTTGTAAACAACCAGTAGTTAAATTATTTGAATCCCACCACCGGAACCGGTTGTTACATTATTTGAATCCCACCACTGCATCCAGCCTCTCTTTAAAAATCTCCAAAGAAGGAGACTCCACCACACTCCGAGGGAGTGCATTCCACTGTCGGACAGCCCTGACAGTCAGGACGTTTTTTCTGATGTTTAGGTGGACTCTCTTTTCCTTCACCTTGAACCCACGACTCCTGGTCCTAGTCTGTGGACCAGCAGAAAACAAGTTTGCTCCCTCACCAACATGACATCCCTTCAAATATCTAAACGTGGCTATCCCGTTGCCTCTTAACTGGAGCAGCAGTGGCGTGGTGACTAAGAGCAGGTGCACTCTGATCTGGAGGAACCGGGTTTGATTCCCAGCTCTGCCGCTTGAGTTGTGGAGGCTTATCTGGGGAATTCAGATTAGCCTGTATACTCCCACACACGCCAGCTGGGTGACCTTGGGCTAGTCACAGTTCTTTGGAGCTCTCTCAGCCCCACCTACCTCACAGGGTGTTTGTTGTGAGGGGGGAAGGGCAAGGAGATTGTAAGTCCCTTTGAGTCTCCTACAGGAGAGAAAAGGGGGGATATAAATCCAAGCTCCTCCTCCTCCTCCTCCTCCTCCTCCTCCTCCTCCTCCTCCTCCTCTTCTTCTTCTTCTTCTTCTTCTTCTTCTTCTTCTTCTTCTTCTTCTTCTTCACCACCAAACTAAACATCCCCAGCTCCCTAAAGCTCTTATCTTGCTGGCGACGATTCCATATTTTCCTAAGTTCCAGTTACAACTTGCTCCCCTTTGATGACTGGTTTTAAAAAGTTCTCCTCACTGGGAGCAAAATAGCATGCCTGATGCTGTCATCCCATGGCTGCAATCCAAGAATTTGAAAGCTGGCGCTTGTGTCGTGTCTTCGAAGCATGCAAGGTTTCTAAAGCAGTCGAGGGAGGACTATCAAGGGGTGGGAGCTGCTCAGGACATTCGGTAGCCCCCAGCGGTATTATTGGGAGTGACTTGAGGATCACGTCTGGGCTTGAGAAAGTCTGGAGGGTGTGAAGGCCACTCTACAATGAGTTTAGGACCCAGAGGGCATGTAAGAACTTGCAAGATCCTCTCCAGGTCGCTCTGCAATGCTGCCAGAATCTAACCCTGGAAGGTGTGTTCTGTTTTCCCGGAAAAGAAGGAGAAGAAGAGGAGGAGGAGGAGGAGGAAAGGAAGAAGAAGAAGAAGAAGAAGAAGAAGAAGAAGAAGAAGAAGAAGAAGAAGAAGAAGAAGAAGAAGAAGAAGAAGAAGAAGAAGAAGAAGAAGAAGAAGAAGAAGAAGAAGAAGAAGAAGAAGAAGAAGAAGAAGAAGAAGAAGAAGAAGAAGAAGAAGAAGAGCTGGATTTATTCCCCCCCCCCCTTTCTCTCCTGTAAGGACATAAGAACATAAGAACTAGCCTGCTGGATCAGACCAGAGTCCATCTAGTCCAGCACTCTGCTACTCGCAGTGGCCTTTGGGAGCTCACATGCAGGAGGTGAAAGCAATGGCCTTCTGCTGCTGCTGCTGCTCCTGAGCACCTGGTCTGCTAAGGCCTTTGCAATCTGAGATCAAGGAGGATCAAGATTGGTAGCCATAGATCGATTTCTCCTCCATCAATCTGTCCAAGCCCTTTTTAAAGCTATCCAGGTGAGTGGCCATCACCACCTCCTGTGGCAGCATCTTCCAAACACCAATCACACGTTGTGTGAAGAAGTGTTTCCTTTTATTAGTCCTAATTCTTCCCCCCAGCATTTTCAATGAATGCCCCCTGGTTTTAGTATTGTGAGAAAGAGAGTTACAATCTCCTTTCCCTTCCCCCCTTGCGACAAACACCCTGTGAGGCAGGTGGGGCTGAGGGAGCTCCAAAGAACTGTGACTAGCCCAAGGTCACCCAGCTGGCATGCGTTGGAGTGCACAAGCTAATCTGGTTCCCCAGATAAGCCTCCGGAGCTCAAGTGGCAGAATGGGAATCAAACCCAGTTCCTCCAGATTAGAGTGCACCTGCTCTTAACCACGACACCACGCCACGCTGGCTAATTGTATCACTCTGCTGACCAGGTGACGGAGAATTAGGATGATGGCAGCAAGCTGAGGCCCTGTCATGCTCTGTGCATAGACTTCCATGCTCGTACATCAGTTGGGGATTGAAGCTTGCCCCTGTAACGCCCTGCCCGCCCCTGCCCATGTTACTGGTATCTGGAAAGAGCTCTTGACGCTTTGTTCTGTGCGTGCCGTTTGATCCGTTTGAAGTCTGAGCCCTTCAGAAGCAGAGGAGCCGCCTTGATCATATGAAACGGGAGTGCGCCTTGCTTGATCCTCTCCGACGACGGACTGTGATCCGGTGTCAAGCCATCCGGTTCCTAAACCAACACGCGCGCACGGCCAGGCCCCAACAAAGAGGTGTCTTTATTCTGCCCGTTCCCACCCTTTCACTCACCAGCACCAGTTCAGATGTTAAAAAAAACTCCCTCTCTGCGCACCTTGCTTGCGTTCAATGTCAGATAATTCTGTTAATAAGAATCAATTACCTGTTCTTATGGAGTTTTCCCCTCCCTCCCTCCATTCCTTTTTTTACCGGCTACTTGCATGAAACAAGTCCCAAGGGGCAGATGAGATTATGTTTTTAAACCATTAATTTCTTCTGATTACCAGGCTGCCTTCCTCATGCTAATTGCCGCGACCCGATGGGAGCTCACTAAGATGAGAAACGGCCGGGGAGGCGAAACAAAACCCAGAAGTCAGCAAAGGTGGAGGAGGCGTTCCTCCTGCCTTCCCCGCCTCGCAGGGACGGCAAAGCTGTTGCACGGATTATGCAATCCGGTCCAAGTCAAGGTTGTACAGTCAAGCTATGGCTCTAGTTGACTTTAGATGAGCCAGGACGGTGGAATGTTTGGTCATTCAGCTACTGTTCCTTTCACCTCCTGCCTGTGAGCTCCCAAAGGCACCTGGTGGGCCACTGCGAGTAGCAGAGAGCTGGACTAGATGGACTCTGGTCTGATCCAGCTGGCTTGTTCTTATGTTCTTATGTTCTTACTGACCAGGTATAACCCAAACCAACAAAGTAGAGCCAGAGAGGTCCCTGGCCCAAAATACATCCAGTTGGCCTCCACGAGGGCCAGGGCTTTTACCTGGGGGAATCAGCTCCCTAGGGCAGTGATGGCGAACCTTTTTGAGACCAAGTGCCCAAATTGCAACCCAAAACCCACTTATTTATCGCAAAGTGCCAACACGGCCATTTAACCTGAATACTGAGGTTTTAGTTTAGAAAAAAACAGTTGGCTCCGAGGGGTGCGTCACTCAGGAGTAAGCTTGGTGGTAGTCGGTGGCTTTGCTTTGAAGCAACCGTGCATCTCTTCCAATGGGTGAATCACGACCCTAGGAGGGTTTACTCAGAAGCAAGCCCCATTGCCAGCAACCGAGCTTACTCCCAGGCAAAGGATTATGCTTTTGTTCTTTGCATGAAAATCTGTGGGGTTTAACAGCGCTTAACAGGGTTACCTACACTGCTTCCCCCAAACTTGGTCTTAGGTTTGATGCTAATAATCGAGCCCAGTAGCCCAGGCCAGCCTAGATGTGGGGGGAGGGCACTCTGTTTGTGCGTGCCCACAGAGAGGGCTCTGAGTGCCACCTCTGGCACCCGTGCCATAGGTTCGCCACCACTGCCCTAGGGTGATCAGGATTGACAAGGTTTCCACAGGGCCTGCAAGACAGAGCCATTCCACCAGCATTTCCATCTGGCCAGCTGGGTTGATTGCTGTATTTAAGAACATAAGAACCTAAGAAAGACCCTGCTGGATCAGACCAGAGTCCATCCAGTCCAGCACTCTGCTACTACTCACAGTGGCCCCCCAGGTGCCTTTGGGAGCTCCCATGCAGTTTGTGAAAGCAATGGCCTTCTGCTGCTGCTGCTGCTCCCGAGCACCTAGTCTGCTAATTTTTGCAATCTCAGATCAAGGAGGATCAAGATTGGTAGCCACAGATCGACTTCTCCTCCATAAATCTGTCCAAGCCCCTTTGGAAGCTATCCAGGTGAGTGGCCATCACCACCTCCTGTGGCAGCATATCCCAAACACCAATCACACGTTGCGTGAAGAAGTGTTTCCTTTCATTAGTCCTAATTCTTCCCCCCAGCATTTTCAATGGCTGCCCCCTGGTTCTAGTATTGTGGGAGAGAGAGGAAAATTTCTGCTTGCTTTGTTACACAACCTGCAAAGATCTATCTGCCACCTTGAGCTTGTCTCTGGAAAGGGAGCACATGAATTCTTCAAACAAATAAACTGGAGCCAGTTCAAGGTGTTCATTATTGCTGTTCAGTCCCTGAATAGATTGTAGCCCCTGAATAAACTCTTCAAGTTCTTCTTCTCCTACCTGAGTCTTCTTGGATTTTGAAATCGGCTGCATCTTGTGGTGTCGTGGTTAAGAGCAGGTGGATTCTAATCTGGAGAACCGGGTTTGACTCCCCAATCCTCCGCCTGAGTGGCAGAGGCCTATCTGGTGAACCAGATGTGTTTCCGCACTCCTACGTTCCTGCTGGGTGACCCTGGGCCAGTCACAGTTCTCTCTGAACTCTCTCAGCCCCACCTACCTCACAAGGTGTCTGTTGTGGGGAGAGGAAGGGAAAGGAGCTTGTATGCCACCCTGAGTTTCCTTACAGGAGAGAAAGGCGGGGTATAAATCCAAACTCCTCCTCCTCCTCCTCCTCCTCCTCCTCCTCCTCCTCCTCCTCCTCTTGCATGGGGGGGGGGGGGTGGGGGGGGCGGGGGGGGGGGGAGGGGGGGAGGGGGGGGGGGGGGGGGTGGGGGGGGGTTCCCGGGGGGGGGGGGGGGGGGGCGGGGGGGGGGGGGGGTTGGCGGGGGGGGGTGGCCGGGGGTGGGGGGGGGGGGGGGGGAGGGGGGGGGGGGGTGGGGAGGGGGGGGGATAGGGGTGGGGGGGGGTGGGGGGGGGGGGGGGTGGGGGGGGGGGGGGGTGGGGGGGGGGGGGGGTGGGGGGGGGGGGGGGTGGGGGGGGGGGGGGGTGGGGGGGGGGGGGGGTGGGGGGGGGGGGGGGTGGGGGGGGGGGGGGGTGGGGGGGGGGGGGGGTGGGGGGGGGGGGGGGTGGGGGGGGGGGGGGGTGGGGGGGGGGGGGGGTGGGGGGGGGGGGGGGTGGGGGGGGGGGGGGGTGGGGGGGGGGGGGGGTGGGGGGGGGGGGGGGTGGGGGGGGGGGGGGGTGGGGGGGGGGGGGGGTGGGGGGGGGGGGGGGTGGGGGGGGGGGGGGGTGGGGGGGGGGGGGGGTGGGGGGGGGGGGGGGTGGGGGGGGGGGGGGGTGGGGGGGGGGGGGGGTGGGGGGGGGGGGGGGTGGGGGGGGGGGGGGGTGGGGGGGGGGGGGGGTGGGGGGGGGGGGGGGTGGGGGGGGGGGGGGGTGGGGGGGGGGGGGGGTGGGGGGGGGGGGGGGTGGGGGGGGGGGGGGGTGGGGGGGGGGGGGGGTGGGGGGGGGGGGGGGTGGGGGGGGGGGGGGGTGGGGGGGGGGGGGGGTGGGGGGGGGGGGGGGTGGGGGGGGGGGGGGGTGGGGGGGGGGGGGGGTGGGGGGGGGGGGGGGTGGGGGGGGGGGGGGGTGGGGGGGGGGGGGGGTGGGGGGGGGGGGGGGTGGGGGGGGGGGGGGGTGGGGGGGGGGGGGGGTGGGGGGGGGGGGGGGTGGGGGGGGGGGGGGGTGGGGGGGGGGGGGGGTGGGGGGGGGGGGGGGTGGGGGGGGGGGGGGGTGGGGGGGGGGGGGGGTGGGGGGGGGGGGGGGTGGGGGGGGGGGGGGGTGGGGGGGGGGGGGGGTGGGGGGGGGGGGGGGTGGGGGGGGGGGGGGGTGGGGGGGGGGGGGGGTGGGGGGGGGGGGGGGTGGGGGGGGGGGGGGGTGGGGGGGGGGGGGGGTGGGGGGGGGGGGGGGTGGGGGGGGGGGGGGGTGGGGGGGGGGGGGGGTGGGGGGGGGGGGGGGTGGGGGGGGGGGGGGGTGGGGGGGGGGGGGGGTGGGGGGGGGGGGGGGTGGGGGGGGGGGGGGGTGGGGGGGGGGGGGGGTGGGGGGGGGGGGGGGTGGGGGGGGGGGGGGGTGGGGGGGGGGGGGGGTGGGGGGGGGGGGGGGTGGGGGGGGGGGGGGGTGGGGGGGGGGGGGGGTGGGGGGGGGGGGGGGTGGGGGGGGGGGGGGGTGGGGGGGGGGGGGGGTGGGGGGGGGGGGGGGTGGGGGGGGGGGGGGGTGGGGGGGGGGGGGGGTGGGGGGGGGGGGGGGTGGGGGGGGGGGGGGGTGGGGGGGGGGGGGGGTGGGGGGGGGGGGGGGTGGGGGGGGGGGGGGGTGGGGGGGGGGGGGGGTGGGGGGGGGGGGGGGTGGGGGGGGGGGGGGGTGGGGGGGGGGGGGGGTGGGGGGGGGGGGGGGTGGGGGGGGGGGGGGGTGGGGGGGGGGGGGGGTGGGGGGGGGGGGGGGTGGGGGGGGGGGGGGGTGGGGGGGGGGGGGGGTGGGGGGGGGGGGGGGTGGGGGGGGGGGGGGGTGGGGGGGGGGGGGGGTGGGGGGGGGGGGGGGTGGGGGGGGGGGGGGGTGGGGGGGGGGGGGGGTGGGGGGGGGGGGGGGTGGGGGGGGGGGGGGGTGGGGGGGGGGGGGGGTGGGGGGGGGGGGGGGTGGGGGGGGGGGGGGGTGGGGGGGGGGGGGGGTGGGGGGGGGGGGGGGTGGGGGGGGGGGGGGGTGGGGGGGGGGGGGGGTGGGGGGGGGGGGGGGTGGGGGGGGGGGGGGGTGGGGGGGGGGGGGGGTGGGGGGGGGGGGGGGTGGGGGGGGGGGGGGGTGGGGGGGGGGGGGGGTGGGGGGGGGGGGGGGTGGGGGGGGGGGGGGGTGGGGGGGGGGGGGGGTGGGGGGGGGGGGGGGTGGGGGGGGGGGGGGGTGGGGGGGGGGGGGGGTGGGGGGGGGGGGGGGTGGGGGGGGGGGGGGGTGGGGGGGGGGGGGGGTGGGGGGGGGGGGGGGTGGGGGGGGGGGGGGGTGGGGGGGGGGGGGGGTGGGGGGGGGGGGGGGTGGGGGGGGGGGGGGGTGGGGGGGGGGGGGGGTGGGGGGGGGGGGGGGTGGGGGGGGGGGGGGGTGGGGGGGGGGGGGGGTGGGGGGGGGGGGGGGTGGGGGGGGGGGGGGGTGGGGGGGGGGGGGGGTGGGGGGGGGGGGGGGTGGGGGGGGGGGGGGGTGGGGGGGGGGGGGGGTGGGGGGGGGGGGGGGTGGGGGGGGGGGGGGGTGGGGGGGGGGGGGGGTGGGGGGGGGGGGGGGTGGGGGGGGGGGGGGGTGGGGGGGGGGGGGGGTGGGGGGGGGGGGGGGTGGGGGGGGGGGGGGGTGGGGGGGGGGGGGGGTGGGGGGGGGGGGGGGTGGGGGGGGGGGGGGGTGGGGGGGGGGGGGGGTGGGGGGGGGGGGGGGTGGGGGGGGGGGGGGGTGGGGGGGGGGGGGGGTGGGGGGGGGGGGGGGTGGGGGGGGGGGGGGGTGGGGGGGGGGGGGGGTGGGGGGGGGGGGGGGTGGGGGGGGGGGGGGGTGGGGGGGGGGGGGGGTGGGGGGGGGGGGGGGTGGGGGGGGGGGGGGGTGGGGGGGGGGGGGGGTGGGGGGGGGGGGGGGTGGGGGGGGGGGGGGGTGGGGGGGGGGGGGGGTGGGGGGGGGGGGGGGTGGGGGGGGGGGGGGGTGGGGGGGGGGGGGGGTGGGGGGGGGGGGGGGTGGGGGGGGGGGGGGGTGGGGGGGGGGGGGGGTGGGGGGGGGGGGGGGTGGGGGGGGGGGGGGGTGGGGGGGGGGGGGGGTGGGGGGGGGGGGGGGTGGGGGGGGGGGGGGGTGGGGGGGGGGGGGGGTGGGGGGGGGGGGGGGTGGGGGGGGGGGGGGGTGGGGGGGGGGGGGGGTGGGGGGGGGGGGGGGTGGGGGGGGGGGGGGGTGGGGGGGGGGGGGGGTGGGGGGGGGGGGGGGTGGGGGGGGGGGGGGGTGGGGGGGGGGGGGGGTGGGGGGGGGGGGGGGTGGGGGGGGGGGGGGGTGGGGGGGGGGGGGGGTGGGGGGGGGGGGGGGTGGGGGGGGGGGGGGGTGGGGGGGGGGGGGGGTGGGGGGGGGGGGGGGTGGGGGGGGGGGGGGGTGGGGGGGGGGGGGGGTGGGGGGGGGGGGGGGTGGGGGGGGGGGGGGGTGGGGGGGGGGGGGGGTGGGGGGGGGGGGGGGTGGGGGGGGGGGGGGGTGGGGGGGGGGGGGGGTGGGGGGGGGGGGGGGTGGGGGGGGGGGGGGGTGGGGGGGGGGGGGGGTGGGGGGGGGGGGGGGTGGGGGGGGGGGGGGGTGGGGGGGGGGGGGGGTGGGGGGGGGGGGGGGTGGGGGGGGGGGGGGGTGGGGGGGGGGGGGGGTGGGGGGGGGGGGGGGTGGGGGGGGGGGGGGGTGGGGGGGGGGGGGGGTGGGGGGGGGGGGGGGTGGGGGGGGGGGGGGGTGGGGGGGGGGGGGGGTGGGGGGGGGGGGGGGTGGGGGGGGGGGGGGGTGGGGGGGGGGGGGGGTGGGGGGGGGGGGGGGTGGGGGGGGGGGGGGGTGGGGGGGGGGGGGGGTGGGGGGGGGGGGGGGTGGGGGGGGGGGGGGGTGGGGGGGGGGGGGGGTGGGGGGGGGGGGGGGTGGGGGGGGGGGGGGGTGGGGGGGGGGGGGGGTGGGGGGGGGGGGGGGTGGGGGGGGGGGGGGGTGGGGGGGGGGGGGGGTGGGGGGGGGGGGGGGTGGGGGGGGGGGGGGGTGGGGGGGGGGGGGGGTGGGGGGGGGGGGGGGTGGGGGGGGGGGGGGGTGGGGGGGGGGGGGGGTGGGGGGGGGGGGGGGTGGGGGGGGGGGGGGGTGGGGGGGGGGGGGGGTGGGGGGGGGGGGGGGTGGGGGGGGGGGGGGGTGGGGGGGGGGGGGGGTGGGGGGGGGGGGGGGTGGGGGGGGGGGGGGGTGGGGGGGGGGGGGGGTGGGGGGGGGGGGGGGTGGGGGGGGGGGGGGGTGGGGGGGGGGGGGGGTGGGGGGGGGGGGGGGTGGGGGGGGGGGGGGGTGGGGGGGGGGGGGGGTGGGGGGGGGGGGGGGTGGGGGGGGGGGGGGGTGGGGGGGGGGGGGGGTGGGGGGGGGGGGGGGTGGGGGGGGGGGGGGGTGGGGGGGGGGGGGGGTGGGGGGGGGGGGGGGTGGGGGGGGGGGGGGGTGGGGGGGGGGGGGGGTGGGGGGGGGGGGGGGTGGGGGGGGGGGGGGGTGGGGGGGGGGGGGGGTGGGGGGGGGGGGGGGTGGGGGGGGGGGGGGGTGGGGGGGGGGGGGGGTGGGGGGGGGGGGGGGTGGGGGGGGGGGGGGGTGGGGGGGGGGGGGGGTGGGGGGGGGGGGGGGTGGGGGGGGGGGGGGGTGGGGGGGGGGGGGGGTGGGGGGGGGGGGGGGTGGGGGGGGGGGGGGGTGGGGGGGGGGGGGGGTGGGGGGGGGGGGGGGTGGGGGGGGGGGGGGGTGGGGGGGGGGGGGGGTGGGGGGGGGGGGGGGTGGGGGGGGGGGGGGGTGGGGGGGGGGGGGGGTGGGGGGGGGGGGGGGTGGGGGGGGGGGGGGGTGGGGGGGGGGGGGGGTGGGGGGGGGGGGGGGTGGGGGGGGGGGGGGGTGGGGGGGGGGGGGGGTGGGGGGGGGGGGGGGTGGGGGGGGGGGGGGGTGGGGGGGGGGGGGGGTGGGGGGGGGGGGGGGTGGGGGGGGGGGGGGGTGGGGGGGGGGGGGGGTGGGGGGGGGGGGGGGTGGGGGGGGGGGGGGGTGGGGGGGGGGGGGGGTGGGGGGGGGGGGGGGTGGGGGGGGGGGGGGGTGGGGGGGGGGGGGGGTGGGGGGGGGGGGGGGTGGGGGGGGGGGGGGGTGGGGGGGGGGGGGGGTGGGGGGGGGGGGGGGTGGGGGGGGGGGGGGGTGGGGGGGGGGGGGGGTGGGGGGGGGGGGGGGTGGGGGGGGGGGGGGGTGGGGGGGGGGGGGGGTGGGGGGGGGGGGGGGTGGGGGGGGGGGGGGGTGGGGGGGGGGGGGGGTGGGGGGGGGGGGGGGTGGGGGGGGGGGGGGGTGGGGGGGGGGGGGGGTGGGGGGGGGGGGGGGTGGGGGGGGGGGGGGGTGGGGGGGGGGGGGGGTGGGGGGGGGGGGGGGTGGGGGGGGGGGGGGGTGGGGGGGGGGGGGGGTGGGGGGGGGGGGGGGTGGGGGGGGGGGGGGGTGGGGGGGGGGGGGGGTGGGGGGGGGGGGGGGTGGGGGGGGGGGGGGGTGGGGGGGGGGGGGGGTGGGGGGGGGGGGGGGTGGGGGGGGGGGGGGGTGGGGGGGGGGGGGGGTGGGGGGGGGGGGGGGTGGGGGGGGGGGGGGGTGGGGGGGGGGGGGGGTGGGGGGGGGGGGGGGTGGGGGGGGGGGGGGGTGGGGGGGGGGGGGGGTGGGGGGGGGGGGGGGTGGGGGGGGGGGGGGGTGGGGGGGGGGGGGGGTGGGGGGGGGGGGGGGTGGGGGGGGGGGGGGGTGGGGGGGGGGGGGGGTGGGGGGGGGGGGGGGTGGGGGGGGGGGGGGGTGGGGGGGGGGGGGGGTGGGGGGGGGGGGGGGTGGGGGGGGGGGGGGGTGGGGGGGGGGGGGGGTGGGGGGGGGGGGGGGTGGGGGGGGGGGGGGGTGGGGGGGGGGGGGGGTGGGGGGGGGGGGGGGTGGGGGGGGGGGGGGGTGGGGGGGGGGGGGGGTGGGGGGGGGGGGGGGTGGGGGGGGGGGGGGGTGGGGGGGGGGGGGGGTGGGGGGGGGGGGGGGTGGGGGGGGGGGGGGGTGGGGGGGGGGGGGGGTGGGGGGGGGGGGGGGTGGGGGGGGGGGGGGGTGGGGGGGGGGGGGGGTGGGGGGGGGGGGGGGTGGGGGGGGGGGGGGGTGGGGGGGGGGGGGGGTGGGGGGGGGGGGGGGTGGGGGGGGGGGGGGGTGGGGGGGGGGGGGGGTGGGGGGGGGGGGGGGTGGGGGGGGGGGGGGGTGGGGGGGGGGGGGGGTGGGGGGGGGGGGGGGTGGGGGGGGGGGGGGGTGGGGGGGGGGGGGGGTGGGGGGGGGGGGGGGTGGGGGGGGGGGGGGGTGGGGGGGGGGGGGGGTGGGGGGGGGGGGGGGTGGGGGGGGGGGGGGGTGGGGGGGGGGGGGGGTGGGGGGGGGGGGGGGTGGGGGGGGGGGGGGGTGGGGGGGGGGGGGGGTGGGGGGGGGGGGGGGTGGGGGGGGGGGGGGGTGGGGGGGGGGGGGGGTGGGGGGGGGGGGGGGTGGGGGGGGGGGGGGGTGGGGGGGGGGGGGGGTGGGGGGGGGGGGGGGTGGGGGGGGGGGGGGGTGGGGGGGGGGGGGGGTGGGGGGGGGGGGGGGTGGGGGGGGGGGGGGGTGGGGGGGGGGGGGGGTGGGGGGGGGGGGGGGTGGGGGGGGGGGGGGGTGGGGGGGGGGGGGGGTGGGGGGGGGGGGGGGTGGGGGGGGGGGGGGGTGGGGGGGGGGGGGGGTGGGGGGGGGGGGGGGTGGGGGGGGGGGGGGGTGGGGGGGGGGGGGGGTGGGGGGGGGGGGGGGTGGGGGGGGGGGGGGGTGGGGGGGGGGGGGGGTGGGGGGGGGGGGGGGTGGGGGGGGGGGGGGGTGGGGGGGGGGGGGGGTGGGGGGGGGGGGGGGTGGGGGGGGGGGGGGGTGGGGGGGGGGGGGGGTGGGGGGGGGGGGGGGTGGGGGGGGGGGGGGGTGGGGGGGGGGGGGGGTGGGGGGGGGGGGGGGTGGGGGGGGGGGGGGGTGGGGGGGGGGGGGGGTGGGGGGGGGGGGGGGTGGGGGGGGGGGGGGGTGGGGGGGGGGGGGGGTGGGGGGGGGGGGGGGTGGGGGGGGGGGGGGGTGGGGGGGGGGGGGGGTGGGGGGGGGGGGGGGTGGGGGGGGGGGGGGGTGGGGGGGGGGGGGGGTGGGGGGGGGGGGGGGTGGGGGGGGGGGGGGGTGGGGGGGGGGGGGGGTGGGGGGGGGGGGGGGTGGGGGGGGGGGGGGGTGGGGGGGGGGGGGGGTGGGGGGGGGGGGGGGTGGGGGGGGGGGGGGGTGGGGGGGGGGGGGGGTGGGGGGGGGGGGGGGTGGGGGGGGGGGGGGGTGGGGGGGGGGGGGGGTGGGGGGGGGGGGGGGTGGGGGGGGGGGGGGGTGGGGGGGGGGGGGGGTGGGGGGGGGGGGGGGTGGGGGGGGGGGGGGGTGGGGGGGGGGGGGGGTGGGGGGGGGGGGGGGTGGGGGGGGGGGGGGGTGGGGGGGGGGGGGGGTGGGGGGGGGGGGGGGTGGGGGGGGGGGGGGGTGGGGGGGGGGGGGGGTGGGGGGGGGGGGGGGTGGGGGGGGGGGGGGGTGGGGGGGGGGGGGGGTGGGGGGGGGGGGGGGTGGGGGGGGGGGGGGGTGGGGGGGGGGGGGGGTGGGGGGGGGGGGGGGTGGGGGGGGGGGGGGGTGGGGGGGGGGGGGGGTGGGGGGGGGGGGGGGTGGGGGGGGGGGGGGGTGGGGGGGGGGGGGGGTGGGGGGGGGGGGGGGTGGGGGGGGGGGGGGGTGGGGGGGGGGGGGGGTGGGGGGGGGGGGGGGTGGGGGGGGGGGGGGGTGGGGGGGGGGGGGGGTGGGGGGGGGGGGGGGTGGGGGGGGGGGGGGGTGGGGGGGGGGGGGGGTGGGGGGGGGGGGGGGTGGGGGGGGGGGGGGGTGGGGGGGGGGGGGGGTGGGGGGGGGGGGGGGTGGGGGGGGGGGGGGGTGGGGGGGGGGGGGGGTGGGGGGGGGGGGGGGTGGGGGGGGGGGGGGGTGGGGGGGGGGGGGGGTGGGGGGGGGGGGGGGTGGGGGGGGGGGGGGGTGGGGGGGGGGGGGGGTGGGGGGGGGGGGGGGTGGGGGGGGGGGGGGGTGGGGGGGGGGGGGGGTGGGGGGGGGGGGGGGTGGGGGGGGGGGGGGGTGGGGGGGGGGGGGGGTGGGGGGGGGGGGGGGTGGGGGGGGGGGGGGGTGGGGGGGGGGGGGGGTGGGGGGGGGGGGGGGTGGGGGGGGGGGGGGGTGGGGGGGGGGGGGGGTGGGGGGGGGGGGGGGTGGGGGGGGGGGGGGGTGGGGGGGGGGGGGGGTGGGGGGGGGGGGGGGTGGGGGGGGGGGGGGGTGGGGGGGGGGGGGGGTGGGGGGGGGGGGGGGTGGGGGGGGGGGGGGGTGGGGGGGGGGGGGGGTGGGGGGGGGGGGGGGTGGGGGGGGGGGGGGGTGGGGGGGGGGGGGGGTGGGGGGGGGGGGGGGTGGGGGGGGGGGGGGGTGGGGGGGGGGGGGGGTGGGGGGGGGGGGGGGTGGGGGGGGGGGGGGGTGGGGGGGGGGGGGGGTGGGGGGGGGGGGGGGTGGGGGGGGGGGGGGGTGGGGGGGGGGGGGGGTGGGGGGGGGGGGGGGTGGGGGGGGGGGGGGGTGGGGGGGGGGGGGGGTGGGGGGGGGGGGGGGTGGGGGGGGGGGGGGGTGGGGGGGGGGGGGGGTGGGGGGGGGGGGGGGTGGGGGGGGGGGGGGGTGGGGGGGGGGGGGGGTGGGGGGGGGGGGGGGTGGGGGGGGGGGGGGGTGGGGGGGGGGGGGGGTGGGGGGGGGGGGGGGTGGGGGGGGGGGGGGGTGGGGGGGGGGGGGGGTGGGGGGGGGGGGGGGTGGGGGGGGGGGGGGGTGGGGGGGGGGGGGGGTGGGGGGGGGGGGGGGTGGGGGGGGGGGGGGGTGGGGGGGGGGGGGGGTGGGGGGGGGGGGGGGTGGGGGGGGGGGGGGGTGGGGGGGGGGGGGGGTGGGGGGGGGGGGGGGTGGGGGGGGGGGGGGGTGGGGGGGGGGGGGGGTGGGGGGGGGGGGGGGTGGGGGGGGGGGGGGGTGGGGGGGGGGGGGGGTGGGGGGGGGGGGGGGTGGGGGGGGGGGGGGGTGGGGGGGGGGGGGGGTGGGGGGGGGGGGGGGTGGGGGGGGGGGGGGGTGGGGGGGGGGGGGGGTGGGGGGGGGGGGGGGTGGGGGGGGGGGGGGGTGGGGGGGGGGGGGGGTGGGGGGGGGGGGGGGTGGGGGGGGGGGGGGGTGGGGGGGGGGGGGGGTGGGGGGGGGGGGGGGTGGGGGGGGGGGGGGGTGGGGGGGGGGGGGGGTGGGGGGGGGGGGGGGTGGGGGGGGGGGGGGGTGGGGGGGGGGGGGGGTGGGGGGGGGGGGGGGTGGGGGGGGGGGGGGGTGGGGGGGGGGGGGGGTGGGGGGGGGGGGGGGTGGGGGGGGGGGGGGGTGGGGGGGGGGGGGGGTGGGGGGGGGGGGGGGTGGGGGGGGGGGGGGGTGGGGGGGGGGGGGGGTGGGGGGGGGGGGGGGTGGGGGGGGGGGGGGGTGGGGGGGGGGGGGGGTGGGGGGGGGGGGGGGTGGGGGGGGGGGGGGGTGGGGGGGGGGGGGGGTGGGGGGGGGGGGGGGTGGGGGGGGGGGGGGGTGGGGGGGGGGGGGGGTGGGGGGGGGGGGGGGTGGGGGGGGGGGGGGGTGGGGGGGGGGGGGGGTGGGGGGGGGGGGGGGTGGGGGGGGGGGGGGGTGGGGGGGGGGGGGGGTGGGGGGGGGGGGGGGTGGGGGGGGGGGGGGGTGGGGGGGGGGGGGGGTGGGGGGGGGGGGGGGTGGGGGGGGGGGGGGGTGGGGGGGGGGGGGGGTGGGGGGGGGGGGGGGTGGGGGGGGGGGGGGGTGGGGGGGGGGGGGGGTGGGGGGGGGGGGGGGTGGGGGGGGGGGGGGGTGGGGGGGGGGGGGGGTGGGGGGGGGGGGGGGTGGGGGGGGGGGGGGGTGGGGGGGGGGGGGGGTGGGGGGGGGGGGGGGTGGGGGGGGGGGGGGGTGGGGGGGGGGGGGGGTGGGGGGGGGGGGGGGTGGGGGGGGGGGGGGGTGGGGGGGGGGGGGGGTGGGGGGGGGGGGGGGTGGGGGGGGGGGGGGGTGGGGGGGGGGGGGGGTGGGGGGGGGGGGGGGTGGGGGGGGGGGGGGGTGGGGGGGGGGGGGGGTGGGGGGGGGGGGGGGTGGGGGGGGGGGGGGGTGGGGGGGGGGGGGGGTGGGGGGGGGGGGGGGTGGGGGGGGGGGGGGGTGGGGGGGGGGGGGGGTGGGGGGGGGGGGGGGTGGGGGGGGGGGGGGGTGGGGGGGGGGGGGGGTGGGGGGGGGGGGGGGTGGGGGGGGGGGGGGGTGGGGGGGGGGGGGGGTGGGGGGGGGGGGGGGTGGGGGGGGGGGGGGGTGGGGGGGGGGGGGGGTGGGGGGGGGGGGGGGTGGGGGGGGGGGGGGGTGGGGGGGGGGGGGGGTGGGGGGGGGGGGGGGTGGGGGGGGGGGGGGGTGGGGGGGGGGGGGGGTGGGGGGGGGGGGGGGTGGGGGGGGGGGGGGGTGGGGGGGGGGGGGGGTGGGGGGGGGGGGGGGTGGGGGGGGGGGGGGGTGGGGGGGGGGGGGGGTGGGGGGGGGGGGGGGTGGGGGGGGGGGGGGGTGGGGGGGGGGGGGGGTGGGGGGGGGGGGGGGTGGGGGGGGGGGGGGGTGGGGGGGGGGGGGGGTGGGGGGGGGGGGGGGTGGGGGGGGGGGGGGGTGGGGGGGGGGGGGGGTGGGGGGGGGGGGGGGTGGGGGGGGGGGGGGGTGGGGGGGGGGGGGGGTGGGGGGGGGGGGGGGTGGGGGGGGGGGGGGGTGGGGGGGGGGGGGGGTGGGGGGGGGGGGGGGTGGGGGGGGGGGGGGGTGGGGGGGGGGGGGGGTGGGGGGGGGGGGGGGTGGGGGGGGGGGGGGGTGGGGGGGGGGGGGGGTGGGGGGGGGGGGGGGTGGGGGGGGGGGGGGGTGGGGGGGGGGGGGGGTGGGGGGGGGGGGGGGTGGGGGGGGGGGGGGGTGGGGGGGGGGGGGGGTGGGGGGGGGGGGGGGTGGGGGGGGGGGGGGGTGGGGGGGGGGGGGGGTGGGGGGGGGGGGGGGTGGGGGGGGGGGGGGGTGGGGGGGGGGGGGGGTGGGGGGGGGGGGGGGTGGGGGGGGGGGGGGGTGGGGGGGGGGGGGGGTGGGGGGGGGGGGGGGTGGGGGGGGGGGGGGGTGGGGGGGGGGGGGGGTGGGGGGGGGGGGGGGTGGGGGGGGGGGGGGGTGGGGGGGGGGGGGGGTGGGGGGGGGGGGGGGTGGGGGGGGGGGGGGGTGGGGGGGGGGGGGGGTGGGGGGGGGGGGGGGTGGGGGGGGGGGGGGGTGGGGGGGGGGGGGGGTGGGGGGGGGGGGGGGTGGGGGGGGGGGGGGGTGGGGGGGGGGGGGGGTGGGGGGGGGGGGGGGTGGGGGGGGGGGGGGGTGGGGGGGGGGGGGGGTGGGGGGGGGGGGGGGTGGGGGGGGGGGGGGGTGGGGGGGGGGGGGGGTGGGGGGGGGGGGGGGTGGGGGGGGGGGGGGGTGGGGGGGGGGGGGGGTGGGGGGGGGGGGGGGTGGGGGGGGGGGGGGGTGGGGGGGGGGGGGGGTGGGGGGGGGGGGGGGTGGGGGGGGGGGGGGGTGGGGGGGGGGGGGGGTGGGGGGGGGGGGGGGTGGGGGGGGGGGGGGGTGGGGGGGGGGGGGGGTGGGGGGGGGGGGGGGTGGGGGGGGGGGGGGGTGGGGGGGGGGGGGGGTGGGGGGGGGGGGGGGTGGGGGGGGGGGGGGGTGGGGGGGGGGGGGGGTGGGGGGGGGGGGGGGTGGGGGGGGGGGGGGGTGGGGGGGGGGGGGGGTGGGGGGGGGGGGGGGTGGGGGGGGGGGGGGGTGGGGGGGGGGGGGGGTGGGGGGGGGGGGGGGTGGGGGGGGGGGGGGGTGGGGGGGGGGGGGGGTGGGGGGGGGGGGGGGTGGGGGGGGGGGGGGGTGGGGGGGGGGGGGGGTGGGGGGGGGGGGGGGTGGGGGGGGGGGGGGGTGGGGGGGGGGGGGGGTGGGGGGGGGGGGGGGTGGGGGGGGGGGGGGGTGGGGGGGGGGGGGGGTGGGGGGGGGGGGGGGTGGGGGGGGGGGGGGGTGGGGGGGGGGGGGGGTGGGGGGGGGGGGGGGTGGGGGGGGGGGGGGGTGGGGGGGGGGGGGGGTGGGGGGGGGGGGGGGTGGGGGGGGGGGGGGGTGGGGGGGGGGGGGGGTGGGGGGGGGGGGGGGTGGGGGGGGGGGGGGGTGGGGGGGGGGGGGGGTGGGGGGGGGGGGGGGTGGGGGGGGGGGGGGGTGGGGGGGGGGGGGGGTGGGGGGGGGGGGGGGTGGGGGGGGGGGGGGGTGGGGGGGGGGGGGGGTGGGGGGGGGGGGGGGTGGGGGGGGGGGGGGGTGGGGGGGGGGGGGGGTGGGGGGGGGGGGGGGTGGGGGGGGGGGGGGGTGGGGGGGGGGGGGGGTGGGGGGGGGGGGGGGTGGGGGGGGGGGGGGGTGGGGGGGGGGGGGGGTGGGGGGGGGGGGGGGTGGGGGGGGGGGGGGGTGGGGGGGGGGGGGGGTGGGGGGGGGGGGGGGTGGGGGGGGGGGGGGGTGGGGGGGGGGGGGGGTGGGGGGGGGGGGGGGTGGGGGGGGGGGGGGGTGGGGGGGGGGGGGGGTGGGGGGGGGGGGGGGTGGGGGGGGGGGGGGGTGGGGGGGGGGGGGGGTGGGGGGGGGGGGGGGTGGGGGGGGGGGGGGGTGGGGGGGGGGGGGGGTGGGGGGGGGGGGGGGTGGGGGGGGGGGGGGGTGGGGGGGGGGGGGGGTGGGGGGGGGGGGGGGTGGGGGGGGGGGGGGGTGGGGGGGGGGGGGGGTGGGGGGGGGGGGGGGTGGGGGGGGGGGGGGGTGGGGGGGGGGGGGGGTGGGGGGGGGGGGGGGTGGGGGGGGGGGGGGGTGGGGGGGGGGGGGGGTGGGGGGGGGGGGGGGTGGGGGGGGGGGGGGGTGGGGGGGGGGGGGGGTGGGGGGGGGGGGGGGTGGGGGGGGGGGGGGGTGGGGGGGGGGGGGGGTGGGGGGGGGGGGGGGTGGGGGGGGGGGGGGGTGGGGGGGGGGGGGGGTGGGGGGGGGGGGGGGTGGGGGGGGGGGGGGGTGGGGGGGGGGGGGGGTGGGGGGGGGGGGGGGTGGGGGGGGGGGGGGGTGGGGGGGGGGGGGGGTGGGGGGGGGGGGGGGTGGGGGGGGGGGGGGGTGGGGGGGGGGGGGGGTGGGGGGGGGGGGGGGTGGGGGGGGGGGGGGGTGGGGGGGGGGGGGGGTGGGGGGGGGGGGGGGTGGGGGGGGGGGGGGGTGGGGGGGGGGGGGGGTGGGGGGGGGGGGGGGTGGGGGGGGGGGGGGGTGGGGGGGGGGGGGGGTGGGGGGGGGGGGGGGTGGGGGGGGGGGGGGGTGGGGGGGGGGGGGGGTGGGGGGGGGGGGGGGTGGGGGGGGGGGGGGGTGGGGGGGGGGGGGGGTGGGGGGGGGGGGGGGTGGGGGGGGGGGGGGGTGGGGGGGGGGGGGGGTGGGGGGGGGGGGGGGTGGGGGGGGGGGGGGGTGGGGGGGGGGGGGGGTGGGGGGGGGGGGGGGTGGGGGGGGGGGGGGGTGGGGGGGGGGGGGGGTGGGGGGGGGGGGGGGTGGGGGGGGGGGGGGGTGGGGGGGGGGGGGGGTGGGGGGGGGGGGGGGTGGGGGGGGGGGGGGGTGGGGGGGGGGGGGGGTGGGGGGGGGGGGGGGTGGGGGGGGGGGGGGGTGGGGGGGGGGGGGGGTGGGGGGGGGGGGGGGTGGGGGGGGGGGGGGGTGGGGGGGGGGGGGGGTGGGGGGGGGGGGGGGTGGGGGGGGGGGGGGGTGGGGGGGGGGGGGGGTGGGGGGGGGGGGGGGTGGGGGGGGGGGGGGGTGGGGGGGGGGGGGGGTGGGGGGGGGGGGGGGTGGGGGGGGGGGGGGGTGGGGGGGGGGGGGGGTGGGGGGGGGGGGGGGTGGGGGGGGGGGGGGGTGGGGGGGGGGGGGGGTGGGGGGGGGGGGGGGTGGGGGGGGGGGGGGGTGGGGGGGGGGGGGGGTGGGGGGGGGGGGGGGTGGGGGGGGGGGGGGGTGGGGGGGGGGGGGGGTGGGGGGGGGGGGGGGTGGGGGGGGGGGGGGGTGGGGGGGGGGGGGGGTGGGGGGGGGGGGGGGTGGGGGGGGGGGGGGGTGGGGGGGGGGGGGGGTGGGGGGGGGGGGGGGTGGGGGGGGGGGGGGGTGGGGGGGGGGGGGGGTGGGGGGGGGGGGGGGTGGGGGGGGGGGGGGGTGGGGGGGGGGGGGGGTGGGGGGGGGGGGGGGTGGGGGGGGGGGGGGGTGGGGGGGGGGGGGGGTGGGGGGGGGGGGGGGTGGGGGGGGGGGGGGGTGGGGGGGGGGGGGGGTGGGGGGGGGGGGGGGTGGGGGGGGGGGGGGGTGGGGGGGGGGGGGGGTGGGGGGGGGGGGGGGTGGGGGGGGGGGGGGGTGGGGGGGGGGGGGGGTGGGGGGGGGGGGGGGTGGGGGGGGGGGGGGGTGGGGGGGGGGGGGGGTGGGGGGGGGGGGGGGTGGGGGGGGGGGGGGGTGGGGGGGGGGGGGGGTGGGGGGGGGGGGGGGTGGGGGGGGGGGGGGGTGGGGGGGGGGGGGGGTGGGGGGGGGGGGGGGTGGGGGGGGGGGGGGGTGGGGGGGGGGGGGGGTGGGGGGGGGGGGGGGTGGGGGGGGGGGGGGGTGGGGGGGGGGGGGGGTGGGGGGGGGGGGGGGTGGGGGGGGGGGGGGGTGGGGGGGGGGGGGGGTGGGGGGGGGGGGGGGTGGGGGGGGGGGGGGGTGGGGGGGGGGGGGGGTGGGGGGGGGGGGGGGGGGGGGGGGGGGGGGGTGGGGGGGGGGGGGGGTGGGGGGGGGGGGGGTTGGGGGGGGGGGGGGGCGGGGGGAGGGGGGGGTGGGGGGGGGGGGGGGGGCTGGGGGGGGGGGGGGGTGGGGGGGGGGGGGGGACCTGGGGGGGGGGGGGGTTGGGGGGGGGGGGTGGGTGGTTGGGGGGAGGGGGGGGTGGGGGGGGGGAGGGGAGTGGTGGGGGGGGGGAAGAAGAAGAAGAAGAAGAAGAAGAAGAGGAAGAGGAAGAAGGAGAGGAGGAGGAGGAGGAGGAGGAGGAGGAGTTTGGATTTATATCCCCCCTTTCTCTCCTGCAGGAGACTCAAAGGGGCCTGACAATCTCCTTGCATGCCCCCTCACAACAAACACCCTGTGGTGGTAGGTGGGAGCTGAGAGAGCTCCGAGAAGCTGTGACTGGCCCAAAGTCACCCTTCAAGCGTGTGTGGGAGTGTACAGATTAATCTGAATTCCCCAGATAAAGCCTCCACAGCTCAGGCAGCAGAGTGGGAGATCAAACCCGGTTCCTCCAGATTAGATACATGAGCTCTTAACCTCCTACGCCACTGCACTTTCGAAGAAGAAGAAGAAGAAGAAGAAGAAGAAGAAGAAGAAGAAGAAGAAGAAGAAGAAGAAGAAGAAGAAGAAGAAGAAGAAGAAGAAGAAGAAGAAGAAGAAGAAGAAGAAGAAGAAGAAAGAAGCAGGAGTAGGAGTTTGGATTTATATTCCCCCTTTCTCTCCTGTAAGGAGACTCAAATGGGCTTTCAATCTCCTTTCCCTTCCCCCCTCCCCCCCACAACAGACACCTTGTGAAGCAGGTGGGACTGAGAGAGTTCAGAGAGAACTGTGACTAGCCCAAGGTTACCTAGCAGGAATGTAGGAGTGCGGAAACACATCTGGTTCACCAGATAAGTCTTCACTATTCAGGTGGAGGAGTGGGGAATCAAGCCCGGTTTTCCAGATTAGAATCCACCTGCTCTTAACCACGACACCACACTTAGCTCAGTCGTTTGGCCATTGGAGATTTGATTGAGTTTGCAGGAGGGATGCCAGCTCCCAAGCGATCGCTGGGGAACGGATGACAGTCTGAGCAGACAATGCCAACTTTGATAGACTAAGAAAAGAGTCCAATATATCATGATGCAATGGGTATTTTGGAAGGATACCTGGGAGCAGCAGTGGCGTAGGAGGTTAAGAGCTCGTGTATCTAATCTGGAGGAACCGGGTTTGATTCCCAGCTCTGCCGCCCAGCCTGAGCTTTCATGGAGGAGCTCCTCTGAGGAATTCAGATTAGCCTGTACACTCCCACACATGCCCAGCTGGGTGACCTTGGGCTAGTCACAGCTTCTCGGAGCTCTCTCAGCCCCACCCACCTCACAGGAGTGTTTATTTGTGAGGGGGGAAGAGCAAGGAGGAATTATAAACCCCTTGAGGATTCCTCTTACTTGGGAGAGAAAAGGGGGATATAAATCCAAAACTCTTCTTCTTCTCTTCTTAACGCACTGATTTCTTTCAGTCAAAGCTTGGTCATCAGAGTTCTAGGGAGGCTGGGATGAACTTCCTGCCGTCTTTGATTGTGTGTTCCTGCATGGCAGGGGGTTGGACTGGATGGCCCCTGGGGGTCTCTTCCAACTCTAGGATTCCAACTGCAGGATTCCTGGCCCTGCCCTCAGTGAAAAACCCTGGGTTTGCGTGACAGCAGATAAACCACTTCCTGTGGATCGAGTCCCATAAAATTAATGTATTTGCCTGCAAAGGAAGCAGCAAGTTAAAAAGGAAGCCTTGAAGTTTTCCACCTGTGATGGTAGCTGACAGGAATGAAAACAAACACTGGGTCTCTGTTCCTCGCTGTAAATCTCGGTTCCAACAGAACAGCGACTGCAGTGGGTGACATTTTTCACATTTTAATTGGGCTTTTGCTGATATTATCAGAATTTCTGCTGATCAAAGCACACAGCCCATTTATTTATTTATCTCCAGCAAAGCGAACGAACTCTTCCGCTCAAGTTTTCACGGGCTATATAATGTATGCGCTGTAATATAAGCTCTTCCGGTCACATTCCAGAGCGTTAAGCTCCCTTTTGCCCTTTTTGGAAATTGCTTTGGATGATGAGTTCTCCTGCCCCTTCCAGCAAAATCAACTGATATTCAATATGGAAATCAATGAATATCATTGTTCCAATACATTTTGCCTTTAGGCCCGATCTGAAGAAGAAGAAGAAGAAGAAGAAGAAGAAGAAGAAGAAGAAGAAGAAGAAGAAGAAGAAGAAGAAGAAGAAGAAGAAGAAGAAGAAGAAGAAGAAGAAGAAGAAGAAGAAGAAGAAGAAGAAGAAGAAGAGTTTGATTTATATCCCCCCTTTCTCTCCTGTAAGGAGACTCAAAGGGGCTGACAATCTCCTTCTCAATCAGTGGGGAAAACATCTGTGCAAAACCACGAGAAGCAGATTTTGTGACTCGAAGAAGAAGAAGAAGAAGAAGAGGAGGAGGAGGAGGAGTTTGGATTTATATCCCCCTTTCTCTCCTGTAAGGAGACTCAAAGGGGCTGACAATCTCCTTTCCCTTCCCCCTGCCCCACAACAAACACCCTGTGAGGTGGGTGGAGCTGAGAAAGCTCCAAAGAACTGTGACTAGCCCAAGGTCCCCCAACCGGCATGTGTTGGGAGTGCACAAGCTAATCTGGTTTGCCAGATAAGCCTCCACAGCTCAAGTGGCAGAGCGGGGAATCAAACCCGGTTCTCCAGATTAGAGTGCACCTGCTCTTAACCACGACACCACGCTGGAGTTTGGGGGTAGACTGTGGGGAAAGTGAAGTTTAAGGAGTTTAGGGTCTTCTGTGATGTAGAATTCCAAAAGATCCACTCTCTGGGGAAAATGTAGATCTCTGTCGTCTGGAAATCAGTCATAATTATAGCAGATCTCCAAACCCCGCTTGGAGATTGACAACCCTGGGATCAAGATTTGTGAAACCTGAGTTCAAAACCCTCACTTGCTCATGCAGCTCACCAGGAAGTCTTGGGCCAGACACTCCCACTTGGCCTAGCCTACCTCACAGGGTCGGAAGGACAAAAAAGGAGTGTGGAAAGAATCTAGGAAGAAGCCCAGAACTCCTTAAGGAAGGGAGGGATAAAAATGGGGTCGACGGATAGGTGTGAGGAGCCGTCACTCAGTTAGACCCTCCCCATTGTTTTGTGTACTTGTGATAAATATGTTAATTATTAGCTTACTTTAGTAGCCCATAGAAGGCTAACTTTTTTTATGTTGTTTACACTCCAGTGGCTTTTCTTTAATAGACTCCTTTATGTTATTTATCTATCTACACATGTATAAATCACCGAGAATTCTTGCATATTAATGGTGCATTTTATACCATAATGTTTTTCCCCCTCTTGCCAATTGCGTGAGCCCATAAATCCACACCGCTATTGTTTAAAAACAGGCTTGTACACACAGAAAGTTAGCCTGAGTGTAGGACAAGCAGCAACAACAGATTAACATTTTGTAACAACCGGTACTTAGGAGTCTAAGATGGACGCTGGCACGAGGATGCTAAAACCAGTGGCCAAGAGGGCCACCATCCCAGGTCTAGAGCCAAAGCGTGGTGTCGTGGCTAAGAGCAGGTGCACTCTAATCTGGAGAACCGGGTTTGATTCCCCGCTCTGCCACTTGAGCTGTGGAGGCTTATCTGGGGAACCAGATTAGCTTGTGCACTCCGACACATGCCAGCTGGGTGACTTTGGGCTAGTCACAGCTCTTCGGAGCTTTCTCAGCCCCGCCTGCTTTAAGCTGAGTAGACCTTGTGTGGGTACCAGTAGTTTTGGAGACACTGGGGGGAAATATGGCCAACTTTTGGGGACATCTGGGTGGAAATGTGGCCAGCTCCAGAATCACTGAGGATATTTGATCAGAGCCAAGGCTGATCTGATAGGCCAGGCTGGCCACGCTGGCAGGGGCTGATGGGATTTGTAGTCCATGAAGATCTGGAGAGCCGCAGGTTGCAGACCCCTGGGCCAGGGTATCTTGTCAGATCTTTGAAGCTAAGCAGGCCTGGTTGATATTTGGATGGGAGACCACCAAAGGACCCCGCGATCGGCAACCCACCCTAGATAGATCTTGCCTTTAAACTCCCATAAGGGTTGTCGTCAGCTATGACTTGATGGCAAGATAAAGTTGAAAACTAGAGTTAAAATGGGTAAGATATCAAGAACAACAAAGAAACGTTCCCAGAGAAATGTGGGCATAGGTATTCCTAATAAGAGTACGCGGCATCATGATCCTTTATCTGTCTGTTTTGGACCAGTAAAAAGATATTTCGATTTCTACCTTTCTTTCTTTTTTAAAAAAAAACTTGACTTCAGGTTATACTAAGATCTGATCTGTTCCCTCTTCCCTTGAAATGGTATCATCAAAAATACTCCTGCAGGGATCGTATAAAACAAAAACCGCCTCTGGAGGGGGAAAACTCTCCCGATTTGTCAGTTTGGTGCTTCTGTCATGCCACGCCGTTCATTAAATCACCCAGCAAAACAGAGGTTTGCGTGATTTGTGGGGGTAAGTCTTATTTCTTCCCGAATCCATTCCACACCAAGAGACGTGGTCTTCTGGGGTTTAGTAGCTTTAGGAAACCCATGAATATTCATTCCTTTTCTTTTTTTTTCCCTGGGTGCAAAGTAAAATAACCAGTAATTAGTACAATATTTAATACTCCTGTTCAAAATAAATAAATCTTTTGTGTTAAAAAAAAATCTAATTATTCTAATGTATCAACTTCTGCATGTGTAACCGGAATTGAACGCCCCGTTTCAGAAATTCTGTCTAAGCCCTCATTTACATGTTTCCCGTTCAGTTAATTATTCCCTTTGTATGCATAAAACAGAACCGCAACATTCCGCCCGCATATATTATTCATTTTGCCACCTAGCCTCAAAGTTTAACAGAATCTAATATTTTAATTTTGCATTATTATTGGACTCCTGTGCGACGGCAGCTGTCGCGTTCCAGAGAAAAGTTAGATTTGTCTGAAATCCTCGCTCTGGCATCAGAAACCTCGGTGCTGAATTTCAACCGTGTCTTGATATTAGACCGACGGTAACCCTGCGCTGCCACTCACACGGTCAGGAGTTCGAGCCCCCTGGGGGTCAGATATCCTGGCAGCTGGCTCATGGTCAACTCAGCCATCCATCCATTTTTTGGTCGGTAAATGAGTAGCAGTGGCGTAGGAGGTTAAGAGCTCATGTATCTAATCTGGAGGAACCGGGTTTGATTCCCAGCTCTGCTGCCTGAGCTGTGGAGGCTTATCTGGGGAATTCAGATTAGCGTGTACACTCCCACACATGCCAGATGGGTGACCTTGGGCTAGTCACAGCTTCTCGGAGCTCTCTCAGCCCCACTTACCTCACAGGGTGTTTGTTGTGAGGGGGAAAGGGCAAGGAGATTGTCAGCCCCTTTGAGTCTCCTGCAGGAGAGAAAGGGGGGATATAAATCCAAACTCTTCTTCTTCTTCTACCTAGCACATAGCTAGGGGGTAAAGAATAGCCGGGGAAAGCAGTGGCAAACTACCCCACAAAAGAGGTTTGCCTATGAAATCACTGCTTGCAGTGGTACCCAGGGTCGAACACGACCGAAGGGGAAACTTTACCTTTCACTTTAACCCTGTAGTCACGCAGTGGTTCTCAGCCTGGGAGTTGGGACCCCTTTGGGGTTAGGCGAGCCCTTTCACAGGGAGGTCGCCCTGGGAGGAGGAGGAGTAGTGGTTGGATTTATATCCCCACGCCTCTCCTGGAGGAGACTCAAAGTGGCTTACAATCCACTTGCCCTTCCCCCCTCACAACCACCACCCTGTAAGGGTGGGTGGGGCTGAGAGAGCTCTGAGAGGCAGAGACTAGCCCAAGGTCTTGGCTGGCGTGTGTGGGGCCGCGCAGGCTAATCTGAATTCCCCAGATAAGCCTCCACAGCTCAAGGCGGCAGAGCTGGGGAATCAAACCCAGTTCCTCCAGATCAGATACATTGAGGCTGCCTACGCCACTGCTGGGCCTCCTCTGCATCAGTGCTCTCCATCATGGCGGATAAATGTGTAGAATTCGGGGTCACCACAATATGAGGAACTGTATTAAAGGGTCGCGGCATTAGGAAGGTTGAGAACCATTCAAGGCAGGAGGCATTCAAAGATGGTTTGTCATTACCGGCCACTGTGTAGCGACTTGGGACTCCTTTGGTGGCATCTGATGATCAGCCCAAAATTATAGCTGAAATTATAGCAAAATTATAGCTGAAATTGTCCGGGAAGCCACGACATGCAAACAGGAGGGCTATCATTTTTAATCATTCAATCTATCCAATAAACAATGGTTTACAGAGGCCTCGTCTCTGATTACAGCTTCGCTGCTTCTACAGGTTTCTATTCTGGTTGTGCTGTTGTCGAGGGTTTTGGTTTTTTCCCCCGTACTCGGTTAGAGTCACTTCCTCCACAGAAGGATAAATACTTTAATAATTAATAAAAAAATTTCTCTGGGGCAGGAACTCGTCTTGTTTGTTTTTTTAATCTTTGTGCATACTTACAAAGGCACATAAATAATTATCAATAGCAACGGCGTAATTGGTGGCTTCCTAGCAAATTGCTATGTCTTAGGGGATGGAAGGCAGGAAGCCGTTGATGCAAAGGTGGGCTTTTTCGAGAGCCAGCCGGGTGTCGTGGTTAAGAGCAGGTGGATTCTAATCTGGAGAACCGGGTTTGATTCCCCGCTCCTCCACCTGAGTGGCAGAGGCTTACCTGGTGAACTAGCTGTGTTTCCGCACTCTTACATTCCTGAGTGGCAGAGGCTTATCTGGTGAACTAGATGTGTTTCCGCACTCCTACATTCCTGACTTTAAGGTGTCTGTTGTGGGGAGAGGAAGGGAAAGGAGCTCGTAATAAGCCACCTTGAGTCTCCTTACAGGAGAGAAAGGTGGGTGTATAAATCCATAGCAGCAGTGGCGTAGGAGGTTAAGAACTCGTGTATCTAATCTGGAGGAACTAGATGTGTTTCCGCACTCCTACATTCCTGAGTGGCAGAGGCTTATCTGGTGAACTAGATGTGTTTCCGCACTCCTACATTCCTGCTGGGTGACCTTGGGCTAGTCACAGTTCTCTCAGAACTCTCTCAGCCCCACCTACCTCACTTTAAGGTGTCTGTTGTGGGGAGAGGAAGGGAAAGGAGCTCGTAAGCCACCTTGAGTCTCCTTACAGAAGAGAAAGGTGGGTGTATAAATCCAAACTCTTCTTCTTCTTTCTCTGACACACGGGAACTTTTCCGCAGAGGGCCCAGCAAAATCACAACTTGTCTACAAGAGGGTAGACCAGCAGCACGGGATAATCCGATCTCAAAAAGCTAAGCAGGGTTGATACTTAGAAGGGAGACCACCAAGGAAGGCTCTGCAGAGGCAGGTAACGGCAAACCACGGCTCATTCCGCACATGCAGAATAATGCACTTTCAAACTGCTTCCAGTGCGGAAGCTGTTGAAGCTGTGCGGAATAGCCAAAATCCACTTGCAAACAGTTGTGAAAGTGGTTTGAAAATGCATTATTTTGCGTGTGCGGAAGGGGCCCACCTCTGTCGCTTAAAAGCCCCTTGCCGGAGTCTCTACAAGTCGTCTGTGACTTGTCAACTTGTCAACACTTTAAGCATACATGCAACAGTTGAGTGAGAGTCACAAATTAAATAAATTTTAAATTTACAACAACAACCTTTATTTGGCATTTAAAAACAGGTTCTAGAGCATTGCCAGACATTTTTGAAATACAAATCAAGAGTACATTCAAAGCGCAGGCAGGAAGACTGTATATAGCAGTATACATTACTTAGAAAGTTCTGTCACTTGTAAAAGAAATTTTGCTACTTTTTCCAAGAGCACGATATCTGTGTTGTTTAACAGAAGCTCCACAACAGAACAGCCAGAGTCACTTTTGGGCCAGCCTGGGAGAGAAATTCCTAATGCCCACATATCTTGGACAGTCAAGAAAAATGTGAGCAAGAGTCTCCACTTGGTTTTTACAGTGTGGACAAACCCGATCCTGGAGAGGGATGGATAAGTAGCGACCCTTTGTAATGGCCGACGGGAAGGTATTGGATCATCTGGCCCTTGTGATAATCCATCTCTGTTGGGGTTCAGTTAATAATTCAAGATATTTGGCTATGTGCCCCTGTTCCGGTATTATTCCGATATCGGTTCCCAGGAAATCCCAGTACCATTGAGGAGGCTGCCTGCTTGTTCCTGTATGAGTTACTGCTAGGTCTTGCCTGCTTTGAGGGCCAATAGAGGTGTCAAGCAACTTCCTTGGGTAACCACAGATGTTTGAGTCTGAAAACCAGCGTGGTGTAGTGGTCAATGGAGGAATTATCATCCTGGAGAGAGACAAGTTTGATTCCTCACTCCACTCCACCTGTACAGGGTAGCCTTAGACCCAATCCACCAGGAGTCCCTTGGGAACCTCAGAAGGCATAAGAACAGTAGCCAGCTGGATCAGACCAGAGTCCATCTAGTCCAGCTCTCTGCTACTCGCAGTGGACCACCAGGTGCCTTTGGGAGCTCCCAGGCAGGATGTGAAAGCAATGGCTTTCTGCTGCTGCTGCTGCTCCCGAGCACCTGGTCTGCTAAGGCATTTGCAATCTCAGATCAAAGAGGATCCTTCAGCCGCCGATTAAAACTTCTCCTCCCTTGAAATCTGTCCAAGCCCCTTTTAAAGCTATCCAGGTGAGTGGCCATCACCACCTCCTGTGGCAGCATCTTCCAAACACCAATCACACGTTGCGTGAAGAAGTGTTTTCCTTTTATTAGTCCTAATTCTTCCCCCCAGCATTTTCAATGAATGCCCCCTGGTTCTAGTATTGTGAGAAAGAGAGAAAAATTTCTCTCTGTCAACATTTTCTACCCCATGCATAATTTTATAGACTTCAATCATATCCCCCCTCAGCCGTCTCCTCTCCAAACTAAAGAGTCCCAAACGCTGCAGCCTCTCCTCATAAGGAAGGTGCTCCAGTCCCTCAATCATCCTCGTTGCCCTTCTCTGCACTTTTTCTATCTCTTCAATATCCTTTTTGAGAGGGGGCGACCAGAACTGAACACAGGACTCCAAGTGCTCCAAGGTCACTCCTGGAGCAAAGTTAGTCCAGGTTTCCAATGTTTCTTTGGGACTGGTTTATAACTAGCACTGTCCCTCCCCAAATCAGATAAATCTCCAGAAATAGCAAGTCCCTTTCCTTGTCTATGGGGACCTCAGTGCTGTAGTGATTATGAGAAGAGTCAAACTTATTTCCATGAAATTCACTGATAACTATCTGTGTTTCTGTCTAAAGAAGTGTGTTCCAGTGGGAGCAGAAAAGCTACAAGCAGTAAATATAATTTTTTGAAAGAATCCGTCATCTGTTTTCTCCCCTTTAGCTTCTATCTTCCCCCTATGTTTTCACATACGTGGCATCCCTGCTTCTGAGAAAATAATGGCGGCGCCAGGTAGGTACAGTCGAGAAAGAACGCTTCTGGGAATCCATCGGCTTTTTTGGCTTGATCACTTGTTTCCTCGTCCCAGAGATCCCCCCGGGGTGAAGGAGCGGAAAAAGGAACAACAGTATTGATCTGTGGATACACCACAGATCAATGTCAGTCCTTGCCTGAATTGTGTCAGAATTTGCACATCAAGAGCTTCTGCCTGGCTTCAGAAATCAAACTCCTAGGTGAAAAATCCCACTACAAAAAAAGAAAGAAATCACAAGCCATTTAAACAAACTCAGCAATACCTTGGGTGGCCCGAGGCAACGGTTCGCTGTTGCTGCTTCAATCCCAAAACCATGTCCAGGGGTTGTGTGTGTGTGTGGGGGTGTGTGTGTGTGTGTAGGGTTTTCAAGGCATTATTATTATTATTATTATAAAACAGTTATACACAGCAAACAAGATCAATATGCTGGATTTTGTATTACATCACACGTCGGACACTTCCCAAGCATCTAGGACTGTGTGATGTATCGACGAATAATGCGTGCAGAGCCGAGTAGGGTGGCCTTTTGCAGCTGACATATGGTGATTTTGTCAGCGCCGATTGTTTTTAAGTGCCGTTCAAGATCTTTAGAGCTTTTCCCAGTGTGCGAATCGCCATATAGGACCTGCTTTACTGGTTTGTGCCGGAGTCTTTGTAGTTCAATCCTTAAATTATCGTATTGTGCCAAGTTTTTCCAGTTGCTTCCTCATCAAATCCTGCTGTCTGGGAATTGCAACATCGACTTCATCCACACTTTCTTTTTTCCCACTATTCGTGAGGTCAAAAGTATTGTGTTCCAAAACTTTGTCAGTCTGAATTCGGAAGTCCCAGAGTAGTTTTACGTGTTCATTTTCAGTGACCTTTTCAGGTTTGTGATTCCACCAGTTCTTTGTCACAGGCAGATGGTAGTTGTGGCACAAGTTTTATTATTATTATTATTATTATTATTATTATTATTATTATTATTATTATTATTATTATTATTATTATTATTATTATTATTATTATTATTATTATTATTATTATTTAAATTTAGTATACCGCCCTATCCCCGAAGGGCTCAGGGCGGTGTACAGATAAATCAGGGCGGTGTACTGATAACCCAAAGATGGTTTGCTGTGCCCTGCCTCCTTGTGGGCTGAGAGAGTTCTGAGAGAACTGTGACTGGGTCACAGGGTCTCCCAGTAGGTTTCGTGTGGAGGGCTGGGGAATCAAACTCAGTTCTGCAGATCAGAGTTTTTATTAAGAATTTGCTTGTTGCTACGGCAGCAAGGAAAGCTGGTAAGGGTACCAGCAAAACAGCCTTGATTTGCTCCTATCTGCTACAATTCATCAGCGGGGACATAAGAGTTCTTGTGGGAACACCGAGAGGGATGTGGGTATGGAATACACCCATTTATGTGCGGGTTATCCTGTTCCCAGATCTCTTCTCCTCAGAGCCAGGGTGGTGTAGTGGTTAAGAGCAGGTGCGCTCTAATCTGGAGAACCGGGTTTGATTCCCCGCTCTGCCACTTGGGCTGTGGAGGCTTATCTGGTGAACCAGATTAGCTTGTGCACTCGAACACCTGCCAGCTGGGGGACCTTGGGCTAGTCACAGTTCTTTGGAGCTCTCTCAGCCCCACCCACCTCACAGGGTGTTTGTTGTGAGGGGAGGGGCAGGGAAAGGAGATTGTAAGCCCCCTTGAGTCTCCTTACAGGAGAGAAAGGGGGGGGGGTATTAATCCAAACTCCTCCTCCTCCTCCTTCTACTACCCTCCAACCCTCCCTTACCTTGAGACTTGGCATCTCCCTAGACCAGGGGTCTTCAAACTATGGCCCTCCAGATGTTCATGGACTTCAATTCCCATCAGCCCCTGCCAGCATGGCCAAGTGGTAGGGCTCATGGGAATTGTAGTCTATGAACATCTGGAGGACCATAGTTTGAAGACCCCTGCCCTAGACAATTGTGTGGGGCAGTTTCAACCCTGAAGCCGCCCCAAACCCATGAGTTTGCCTTGACAGAGACCATCGCTTCGTTTTATAAATGTGGGACGCGGGGAGCCGCTAAGAGCAACAGAGGGCGAAAAACCATACAAAGGGAATTTGCAGTGCACCGGCTTCATAAATTTGCAGGCTGGTGCAAAAACCGGCAGACACGTAGAAGGAGCCGTGTGTAGAGAAGGCCTTCCCCGAGGCTGCTTGCCGCGAAAAAGGTCTCCCTGGCGCTCCGCTGAACCATTAAAAACCCAGGTTATTTTGCTGACATCAGGGCCTGCTAACCAACCCAGCTCGCTGTCAACAGGCCCAGACACAAATTGGCCATCTTTTTTCAATTGGCTCCAAATATCACACTTCTTTTCTTCTTTTTGCAATCTATGAGAGAATGTGGGGAGGTCGGGGGGGCTCGGCCTTGGGACCCATTTGCCAGGCACATTTCTTTAATTGTTTAAGGGGAGGGGGGGGCACCAGCCGTAGCTTTCCATTATTTGTTTAAAGCTGCCAAACAAGCCTGTGCAATGGGGAAGTCAGACAATTAAAATGTTGAGAGAGAGAGAGAGAGAGAGAGAGAGAGAGAGAGAGAGAGGCATCTGAATTAACACTTTGAATATACAAGGTACCCCCCCTTCCCCCCTCCCTTCTAATCTCCATCCCCTTTCATTCTTTAAAAGAGAACATATGATTCCCCCCTCCCTCCTTCTCTTGAAAAGGAAAATCAAGCCCGGTGGTGGCTCATCCCAGGCGGAGGGGCCAAAGATATTCAAAGGTACAAGTGGAAGGGTCCCCGAATCGTCCTAATCTTCCACTTGTACCTTTGAATATCTTTGGCCCCTCCGGAGACCCCCCCCCCCCCGCCCGCCTCCTTCTTCGCTTCATAATGACCCAGGTGCACACAACTTTGTGGGCCACTGGCTTCTTCTCGAAGGGGGGTCGTAAATCACTTTAAGCATCTCCCCCTCCTCCTGGGCTCTCCCCCCCCTCCCCATTCCCCCCTCCCCTTTTCTCTCTTTCCCTTTGAAGAGGCCGGATCGCGTTAGGCTGTGATTTGTGGCCTCTTCAATTGCACCTTCCCCATGCTCAGGAAGCGCATAGGCCCAGTGCGGGACGTGGCGGAGTGAAGGCTGGTTAAATGGGTGTTGCACGGATGCCTGCGTTTTGAGCTGTTGGGGGTACTAAGATCCCGTCTGTTTTCCAGAGAGAAAAAAGCCTTCTTTCCATTTATATATACAAAAAAAGAAAAGAAATTGAGTGCAGCGCTAATTATACCAATAACAAAAAGGCATCCGTTGCACTCCAGGCCGTTATGTAGTCTTAAATAAAGTAATACGCACAAACTCATAAGCATTCAACAATGTCCTCTTATTTCAATACAAGTTATCATTCCGACCGAGTCCATAAGAACATAAATCTTTGCACATCCGTTCTGGCAGGCAACTCAATAGTGAATTAATTCATATAGTTCCAAAAGGTAAGCATCCGGTTTCTAGTTTACAGCCATCCAGCAGTCCATCGAATCATAAAGAAGGGAACGCTTTGCGCATAATCTGCGTTTTTCGGTGACTTCCTTAGCATCACAATTCAACGTGTAAGCAATTTATATGGACTTCCTACGGGTAACAAACTCTCCGCATACGGAGCTGAAATCTCCCATAGCACCTTTCGTCATTATTCTTTCTATTTAACCAGGGAGGAAAAAAGTACTTAACTTCTCTCTCTTCTTAAGAACATAAGAACATAAGAACGAGCCTGCTGGATCAGACCAGAGTCCATCTCGTCCAGCACTCTGCTACTCTCAGTGGCCCACCAGGTGCCTTTGGGAGCTCACGTGCAGGATGTGAAAGCTATGGCCTTCTGCTGCTGCTTCTGCTCCTGAGCACCTGGTCTGCTAAGGCATTTGCAATCCCAGATCAAGGAGGATCAAGATTGGGAGCCATAGATCGACTTCTCCTCCATAAATCTGTCCAAGCCCTTTTTAAAGCTACCCAGGTGAGTGGCCATCACTACCTCCTGTGGCAGCATCTTCCAAACACCAATCACACGTTGCGTGAAGAAGTGTTTCCTTTTATTAGTCCTAATTCTTCCCCCCAGCATTTTCAATGGATGCCCCCTGGTTCTAGTATTGTGAGAAAGAGAGAAAAATTTCTCTCTGTCGACATTTTCTACCCCATGCATAATTTTATAGACTTCAATCATATCCCCCCCTCAGACATCTCCTCTCCAAACTAAAGAGTCCCAAACGCTGCAGCCTCTCCTCATAAGGAAGGTGCTCCAGTCCCTCAATCATCCTCGTTGCCCTTCTCTGCACTTTTTCTATCTCTTCGATATCCTTTTTGAGATGTGGCGACCAGAACTGAACACAGTACTCCAAGTGCAGTCGCACCACGGCTTTATATAAGGTCATGACAATCCTTGCCATTTTATTATCAACTCCTTTCCTAATTATCCCCAGCATAGAGTTTGCCTTTTTCTTGAGGGACAAGGGGAAAAGTAGTTCTCTAATGCTTCTCGGATGCAAGTGATGGCCATTTGAAACAGGCCCTCAAGGTGTCATCTGTATAATTTTTCTTGGCTACATTTCCTCTGCAAGAATCTTGTTTCAAGAATCTTCTCCTCGGCTGCATCTTTAAGACCCACACCTAGCATTCAGTTATTGCTGCTTTGTTCTGTAATTAAAAAAACCCACAACCCCGAATGTTTCTGTTTTACTGTTTTATTTTTGAGCACAGCATAACAATAATCGGCCTAGTCCCCCTTCCTTCAGGACAAAAATTGGGCAAATTAACCCTAAAGTTGAGGTTTGACGGTAATAATGTGTTGCTTTGGACGAATGTAAAAAACACAGGACTGGAGCCACAACCAAAGTGTTGTGTCACAGGCACAATAAAAATTCCTGCCTGTCGTTTCCAAAGCAAACACTGGAGGCTGGCTGGCTGGTTCTTTAGTAACAAATCAAGAACAATGATAGCGTAATAATAGGACTAATTAAAAGGTGGGGAAATAGCTTGCAAAGTTTGGGGTTCTCTGGAACTTTTCCACAGACGTTAAGAAAAATGGTCACCGGGAACCGGGGAGAAACATTTCAGGGTGTTGTGTGCCACACACAAGGTGTTGTGTTGTTCAGTTAGCATACACACTGACTCCACATTCAGCAACAGCGCTGTTGATGTCCTCAGAACGTCAGAGGAGCATGGTTGGACCAAACCTGTAGTCCATCTGGTCCAGGAGTTTGCTCTCCAGATGTTCGTGGACTACAATTCCCATCAGCCCCTGCCAGCGTGGCCAAGTGGCAGGGCTGATGGGAATTGTAGTCCATGAACATCTGGAGAGCCGCAGGTTGCAGATCCCTGATTTCTAGTCCAGCATCCTACTGTGGCCAGCCGGTTCATATGGAGGTTCAACAAAAGGTCATAGAGGTTAAGGCCTTCAGAAGGACTTCAGAAGGGCCCTGCTGGATCAGACCAGTGGTTCATCTAGTCCAGGGGTAGGGAACCTGCGGCTCTCCAGATGTTCAGGAACTACAATTCCCATCAGCCCCTACCAGCAAGGCCGTGCTGACAGAGGCTGATGGGAATTGTAGTTCCTGAACATCTGGAGAGCCGCAGGTTCCCTACCCCTGATCTAGTCCAGCATCCTGCCTTACACAGAGGCCAACCAGTTCCTCTGGAGGTCCAACAACAGGTCATCGAGGCTCAGGCCTTCATGAGAACATCAGAAGAGCCCTACTGGATCAGACCAGTGGTCCATCTAGTCCAGCATCCTGCCTCACACAGAGGCCAACCAGTTCCTCTGGAGGTCCAACAACAGGCCATAGAGGCTGAGTCCTTCCCTGATGCTACCTCCCAGAACAAGAATTGAGAGGTTTACTGCCACTGCATATGTGTCACAGAAAGGACCTCAAGAACCAAGGATAGTCCACACACAGGTCTAAGCAGGCTCAAATGTGCACGACAACTGGAACTGCACACAATATTGCAACTGGGGCCACACTTCGACTTTCTACAAGAAGAAAAAGAGCAGCAGCAGTCGTAGGTAGTAGTTTGGATTTATAGCCCACCTTTCTCTCTTGTAAGGAGACTCAAGGCGGCTTACAAGCTCCTTTCCCTTCCTCTCCCCACCACAGACGCCTTGTGAGGGAGGTGGGGATGAGCGAGTTCTGAGAGAACTGTGACCGGCCCAAGGTCACCCAGCAGGCATGTAGGAGTGTGGAAACACATCTGGTTCACCAGATAAGCCTCCGCTGCTCAGGCAGAGGAGTGGGGAATCAAACCCAGTTCCCCAGATTAGAGTGCACCTGCTCTTAACCACTACCCCACGCTGGCTCGTGTATGTGGAGATTTGTATGTGGAATTTATAAGGAAATAGCGAGTGCATCTCTGGCTTTGGGCCCTGGTCACTTCCGAGTCCTACAGATGATGGCTCAGACAAAATCAGCAAGCCACGTATGTTTTGGTGTATGTCCGAGCCGGAGAAGAACCTTTTGGGGGCTCTTCCACGCAGCCCGCCTCTTTCCAAACACCCTTGAGAACAGATCGCCGAGGACAGGAGTTGCCTTGTGAAACGGAGGCCTCATAAAATCCAATTATAAGTCTATCATCGGCTTGGACCTCTGGAAGATGACAAACCATAAATTACCCGACCCTCTGCTTTTTATGTGGCTTTGCAATTTTGCAGGCTCCTTCGCTTACTCACTCGTTCGTTTTACGAGTGTTAACAGTGTTTGTGATTCCTTGGGAGGCGGAAGAAGAGCAGCAGCAGTAGTAGTAGGTAGTAGTACTACTAGTAGTAGGTACCGTGTTTCCCCGAAAATAAGACAGTGTCTTATATTAATTTTTGCTCCCAAAGATGCGCTATGTCTTATTTTCAGGGGATGTCTTATTTTTCCGCATTCTGTTCGTCGGGCATGCTTCCAAACAAAAACTTGGCTACGTCTTACTTTCGGGGGAAGCCTTATATTTCACGCTTCAGCAAAACCTACTACTAGGAGCAGCAGTGGCATAGGAGGTTAAGAGCTCGTGTATCTAATCTGGAGGAACCGGGTTTGATTCCCAGCTCTGCCGCCTGAGCTGTGGAGGCTTATCTGGGGAATTCATCTGCCTCTTGCCTTGAATGGCTCTCAACCTTCCTGATGCCGCGACCCTTTAATACAGTTCCTCATGTTGTGGTGACCCCCAACCCTAACATTTATCCGTTTTACAGATGGAGAACACTGATGCAGAGAGTCTTAGCAGCGGCGTAGGAGGTTAAGAGCTCGTGTATCTGATCTGGAGGAACCGGGTTTGATTCCCCGCTCCGCCGCCTGAGCTGTGGAGGCTTATCTGGGGAATTCAGATTAGCCTGTGCACTCCCACACACACACACCAGCTGGGTGACCTTGGGCTAGTCACAGCTTCTCGGAGCTCTCTCAGCCCCACCTACCTCACAGGGTGTTTGTTGTGAGGGGGGAAGGGCAAGGAGATTGTCAGCCCCTTTGAGTCTCCTGCAGGAGAGAAAGGGGGGATATAAACCCAAACTCCTCCTCCTCCTCCTCTTCTTCTTCTTCTTCTTCTTCTACTACTACTACTACTACGTCTTATTTTCTGGGGATGTCTTATATTCGGGGAAACAGGGTAGTAGTACTACTGCTGCTGCTCTCTCGTGGGGAGAGCCGGCTGGGAAAGAAACGAGGCACCCTGGGGTTGCCAACTGATGGTTCTGGACCACGTGCTTCTTCCTGAGTTAGGCAAGTGCGCTTCAGAAGGCACAGCCTTTCCCACAGGCCCAGAGGAGCGCAGGCGACGTTCTCGGCGCGGCTCTTCAGCAACCAGGGTTCGGTTCGTGCTGCAGTGTTCCTGCTGCATCAGCAGGTTTATCAACGGTGAACTTCTATCGGAGCAGCTCAAAGGCAGCTGCGGCAGCTGCATCATTAAAACCTCCCTTATCGGCCGATCTGGCGCTAAGTAGCCGCCTGTCTTTTGCCACCTTTCCCCGTAATGAACGCTTTGAAGTCTGAGCAGGAGTGTGACTTTACGGTTCTGCAAAAAGGGTAGATTCCAGAAGAGGCCATCAATTACGAGGTTAGACAGAAAAGGCTGCTAGGGGGGAAAAACCCTTTTTTGAAATCCTTCGGCATGTTTGCGCTGACTGTCTGGAATGGCAAACAGTTGGGAGAAAATCCTAGTGGCGTAGGAGGCTAAGAGCTCGTGTATCTAATCTGGAGGAACCGGGTTCAATTTCCTGCTTTGCCGCCTGAGCTGTGGAGGCTGATCTGGGGAATTCAGATTAGCCTGTGCGCTCCCACACACGCCAGCTGGGTGACCTTGGGCTAGTCACAGTTCTTCGGAGCTCTCTCAGCCCCACCTAGCCCCACCTACCTCTCAGCCCCACCTACCTCGAGAAAGAAAGAAAGATCCCAGATCTCTTCTCCTCAGATCCAGGGTGGTGTAGTGGTTAAAAGCAGGTGCATTCTAATCTGGAGAACCGGATTTGATTCCCCGCTCTGCCACTTGGGCTGTGAAGGCTTATCTGGGGAACCAGATTAGCTTGTGCACTCCCACACACGCCAGCTGGGGGACCTTGGGCTAGTCACAGCTTCTCGGAGCTCTCTCAGCCCCACCTACCTCACAGGGTGTTTGTTGTGAGGGGGGAAGGGCAAGGAGATTGTCAGACCCTTTGAGTCTCCTGCAGGAGAGAAAGGGGGGATATGAATCCAAACTCTTCTTCTTCTAATGGGGCAGACTTCTGATTGACAGCTGGGGAGAATCTCATGGGACTCTTCCCCGGGCCCCTGTCTACTTTCCACCGAAACAAATCAACAGAGGCATACCTAGGGAAAATGTAGCCCAGTGCAAAATCGGAGTTTTCCACCTGCCCAGGGGCGTACCGCCTATGGGGACATGGGGTAACCCATGTCCCCGGGTGCACATAAACTTGGGCGTTGGCACCAGCTCCGGGTGGTAGACCTGGACGCCGGTGGTGGCTCCAAGCAGTAGACCAGGACGCCGGCTCAAGTTCCAGGCATTAGACCTGGACACCAGCATGGGCTCCAGGCAGTAGACCTGGGCTCTGGGTGGTAGACCTGGGTGCCTGGGCTCCCCCCACCCCAGAAAATTCAGATTTTTGTCTCTGGGTGGGCTCCATTTTTCCTAGATATGCCTGTGACCCACCTCCCATCTTGAAGTCTTGTCTTCAAGTCAGCGTATGGACCCGTGGGGAAGGAGGAGGGGTGTGGGGGCAATTTTCTGCCCCCCCCACGTGACTAAATGGCCACGGTCTGGGGATATTTGACCCCATATGTCCCCCTGGGTGGTGCGCCCCTGCAAATCAAACTTCTGATCTCTGGTAGTCCAGAGTCTGGGGGGGTTGCTGTATTCTGCCCCACACATTAAGTATGCAACAGCACCAACTTTCTTTTGGTTTCCCCCAATCCTTCCTTCCTTCCTTCCTTCCTTCCTTCCTTCCTTCCTTCCTTCCTTCCTTCCTTCCTTCCTTCCTTCCTTCCTTCCTTCCTTCCTTCCTTCCTTCCTTCCTTCCATTTTATATTTATTTTATTGGATTTAATATCCTGCTCCTCCCTCCCTCCTCCCTCCCTTCCTTCCATTTTGTATTTATTTTATTGGATTTACTATCCTGCTCCTTCCTTCCTTCCTTCCTTCCTTCCTTCCTTCCTTCCTTCCTTCCTTCCTTCCTTCCTTCCTTCCTTCCTTCCTTCCTTCCTTCCTTCCTTCCTTCCTTCCTTCCTTCCTTCCTTCCTTCCTTCCTTCCTTCCTTCCTTCCTTCCTTCCTTCCTTCCAGTGGGCACCCAAAATGGCTTATGCCCAGTGGTGGGATTCAGCCGGCTTCAGCAGAGCCGGTTGTTAAAATGGGGCTCATAAACAACCAGTTGTTAAATTAGTTGAATCCCACCACTGCTTACCGTTTGATTCTTATCTTGATAATTGTTTTAACAAACTCTGCGGGGAAACACCGTGAACAAACCTAGAAAGAGGCCTAGAAAACATGGCTGCTCACCCCCGGCTGAACTCTCTGTCCTCCCCCAACACCGTCCTTCCCAAATCTCCAAGATCCTCCAGTCCTTGAGTTGGCAACCCTTTGAATGGATCTCTAGCATCTACCCTCTTCACACTGATCAGTGAAGATGCCGACAGCTCGATTATCCAGGGAAGATGAGTTTGGCTGGCGAGCGAGACTGGGATAAGCGTGCAGTCTTGAGAACACGCCACAAAACCCCGGCTCTCTCCTGCAAAATCTCATTTGGCAAGGTGTTAGAAACTTAACAGGAGCAATCAGGTAGGACTTAGCACCTGCTGGAAGGAAAATAACTCACCGACACCTTCTCTAAAGTGCCAGCAAACTCTGTCAGCTTTCTCACCTGATCCTGCCCTGTTCCAGATTTACTGTACCATGATGAGAGGCTAAATGTGTGTCTGGGGTTGGGGGGGAGAGAGGATTTACAGCTCTCTTTTTGATCTCAGGTGTCGCTCCAGGTCTTGAGCAGGTAACGCCGAGGTCAGCTCCAACACCTTTGGTCTCCGTCCCGGTTTTCTTCCCAGATGAAGTCTCCTGGAACATACCTTCCTGCTTTCCTGACATGATAAATCTCGACGCGAATGAAGCGGTAGGTCCGATGTCATACCCAGATGGCAAGATAGGCCGGGGGTACCACGGGATCCTGGACAGAGTTGCGCCCTTTGAAACCCACTGACTTCAACAGACTTAGAAATGTCCGACTCCGTTTAGGACTGGGCTGATAATCTTTGAACCTCCCCTGCCTTTGAAGAGTTGATTATGTCCATGTTGTTAACAAGGGGAGGGGGGAAAACCTCCACCCAAGAATGTAGAAATTACCTCTTCTAACCCTTGAACCGGAGAGAGCATTTGGGAAGGGAAGAGAAAAATATCACATCGCCAAGGGCCACCTTAGCATCCCCAGAGAGCCGTTGTTAGATTTGCAAATATTTGTGGCCGAAGTTGACGTCTTGGATTGATGTGCTTTATGAAGGCCGGTTACCAGCAGAGTTGGCTTTCTGTAGCAGGTGGGGTAACAGATACCACTGAGGTGAACTTGTGCGGGAATGACAGAATCACTTTCCCATCAACCTCTGGGAAAAGAGACTCAGAACAAAAAGATATCGCCTGCAATTAGTTTGGATTTATATCCCACCTTTCTCTCTTGTAAGGAGACTCAGGGTGGCCTACAAGCTCCTTTCCCTTCCCTCTCCCCACAACAGACACCTTGTGGGGCAAGTGGGGCTGAGAGAGTTCTGAGAGGACTGGGACTAGCCCAAGGTCCCCCCTTTCTCTCCTGTAAGGAGACTCGAAGGGGCTGACAATCTCCTTTCCCTTCTCCTGCCCCTACGACAAACACCCTGTGAGGTGGGTGGGGCTGAGAGAGCTCCAAAGAACTGTGACTAGCCCAAGGTCCCCCAGCTGGCATGTGTTGGAGTGCACAAGCTAATCTGGTTCACCAGATAAGCCTCCGCAGCTCAAGTGGCAGAGCGGGGAATCAAACCCAGTTCTCCAGATTAGAGTCCACCTGCTCTTAACCGCTACACCACGTTGAATGTACCAAGCAGTATATCTCATGGGTCCAGACCTTGTTGAATCTGCCATTGTTTGCATACCAGATTTCAGTCTAGGGCAGTGGTGGCGAACCTTGGCACTCCAGATGTTATGGACTACAATTCCCATTAGCCCCTGCCGGCATGGCCAATTGGCAGGGGCTGATGAAGATATGTAGAATCCATAACATCTGGATACTCAACTGCATTCCTGCTGCCACGGGTCTAAGGCAGCAGAAGAACTACAGGATAAGAGCAGGCCCTGGATAGGATTTAGAGGAATCGGATATGGAGGTAAAGTCGCCAACTTCAGGTTGGGAAATAACTGCAAAGAGATCTCCGCAAGGTATCATGGTATAAAGTCCACCCTTCAAAGCAGCCGGATTCCCCAGGGGGAGTGATCTCTGTTACTGAAGTTAAGCGGTGTCGACCATTTCGTGGCTGGCTCCGCCTCCCTAAGCAGCCATTTTGTGGCAGCCATTATGTTACCGAGCCCACCGGGCCGTGTCGGAATTCCAAATGTGCCACAGACTCCAAAGGGTTTGGAAGGTTGGTCTCTGTGTTTGTAACTTTTCCTTGCGCCTGTGTGTGAGTGTGTGTTTGTGCGTAGTTCGCCAGGTTAAACCCACCGCCCGTATGTTTCCTGGAGGCGATTCGATCTGAACTGACCTTTGCAGAACTAGATAATATTTTATTTACCTTCTTCCTTGCATTTACCGGTAAATGTTAATGAAGGTAAGGGACTTGGGATGCATGCAAATAAAACATTTTAATTGACTTCAACGTGACCATAACGGCAAATTGACTGCTTTTCTACAGGAGAATTTAAATAAAGCTCCTGAGCGGGCTGCCTTCCCAGCAGGAACGAGCAGAACTTGTTCCCACTTTCGGTCCATTGACCTGGGCATTCGGCACATATTTTCTTTTGCTTCTCAATCAGTGGGGAAAACGTCTGTGCAGATTTTGCAGAGAAGCAGATTTTGCGACGAAGAAGAAGAAGAAGAAGAAGAAGAAGAAGAAGAAGAAGAAGAAGAAGAGGAGGAGGAGGAGGAGGAGGAGGAGGAGGAGGAGGAGTTTGGATTTATATCCCCCCTTTCTCTCCTGTAGGAGACTCAAAGGGGCTTACAATCTCCTTGCCCTTCCCTCCCCCACAACAAACACCCTGTGAGGTGGGTGGGGCTGAGAGAAGCTCCGAAGAACTGTGACTAGCCCAAGGTCACCCAGCTGGCATGTGTTGGAGTACACAGTAATCTGGTTCCCCAGATTAGCCTCCACAGCTCAAGTGGCAGAGCGGGGAATCAAACCCGGTTCTCCAGATTAGAATGCACCTGCTCTCAACCACTACGCCACTGCTGCTCTTTAGGAATTAGTTAGGAGGGAGTGGCTGCCTGTTTGGAAATGAATCACAAGAGAAGCAGAATCAAACTCTGGGGTGGAAGACGCAGGATAAGTCTCCTCAGAATCAGACCTTTCCCCGCTCAAGTTGGCCCTCCCCCATTTGAGCTCTGTTGTCACATTTCTGCCCATGCATCATTTTATCTGTGAAGCAACACAATGGGCGTCTCCAGGAAAGCCAACAGAACATTCACCCTCATGAGTGATGTACTCACAGCACACCAGAAAGAAAGAAGGAAGGAAGGAAGGAAGGAAGGAAGGAAGGAAGGAAGGAAGGAAAGAAGGAAAGAAGGAAAGAAGGAAAGAAGGAAAGAAGGAAAGAAGGAAAGGAAAGGAAAGGAAAGGAGGAAGGAAGGAAGGAAGGAAGGAAGGAAGGAAGGAAGGAAGGAAGGAAGGAAGGAAGGAAGGAAGGAAGGAAGGAAGGAAGGAAGGAAGGAAGGAGGAAAGAAGGAAAGAAGGAAAGGAAAAGGAAAGAAGGAAAGAAGGAAAGAAGGAAAGAAGGAAAGGAAAGGAAAGGAAAGGAGGAAAGGAAAGAAGGAAGGAAGGAAGGAAGGAAAGAAGGAAGGAAAGAAAGAAGGAAAGAAGGAAGGAAAGAAAGAAGGAAGGAAGGAACGAAGCAAGAAAGAAAGAAAGAAAGAAAGGAAAGAAAAAAGAAAAGAAAGAAGAGGAAGAAAGAAAAAAAGAAGGAAAGAAAGATCAAAGGAAGGAGAAGGAAGGAAAAGAAAAAAGGAAGGAAGGAAAGAAGAAGAAGGAAGAAAGAGAGGAAGGAAGGAAGGAAGGAAGGAAGGAAGGAAGGAAGGAAGAAGGAAGAGAGGAAGGAAAGGAAGGAAGGAAGGAAGGAAGGAAGGAAGGAAGGAAGGAAAAGAAAGAAAGAAAAAGAAGGAAAGAAGGAAACAGACAAGGAAAGAGAAAAGGAGAAAGAAAAGAAAAAAAAAAGAAAGAAAAAGAAAAGAAAGAGGAAAGAAAAAGGAAAAGAACAGAAAAAGAAAGAAAGAAAGAAAGAAAGAAAGAAAGAAAGAAAGAAAGAAAGAAAGAAAGAAAGAAAGAAAGAAAGAAAGAAAGAAGACACTGCAGGCCAGATTCCGGCCATTCTGGCATCTCATCCATCACCTCGTGCCAAGTTAGCAACTTGGTGAACACAAAGGTTTCTTATTTACAAAGGCCCTTTCCCCCATTTTTCTCCTCTCTTGCAGGTGGAAATCCTCCAGGTTACATCTGCGTGGATCCCCCCCCCCCCCCATTAAGTTCAGAATCGCAGAGCGGTTGAGATGGAGAGAAGAATCCTTGGTGCTCTTAATGATTGTGGTTTCAGTGCGGGGGGGACCCCCCCATGGGTTTGGGGAGTCTGACGGCCTGTCGTTGGTGGATGCGCATCTTCAGTGCGCTCTCCGGGCCCTCTAGCTCCGCCAGCCTGTTTGCCAGGTTCTCATTATCCAAAAGAAAATATCTCCCTTCCAGCGCTCTTCGCCTTTAGAGGTAACCAGATGGCCGACCATCAACACACAACAGCCGCGCTGAGCAAAGAGGATGAGAGACAGGCAGCCCTTGCTAGTTTTTGCTTAATAAAATGTTGATCGTAGGGCCCCTGCTCTGCCCCCCAAGTGCACAGCCAAATAAAGGAATGTGCTGATCGTGGACACGCACAAGAAGAGGATGGGGAGGCCGATCGTGTATGCCTGAGTTTGCTTACAGAAGAAGAAGAAGAAGAAGAAGAAGAAGAAGAAGAAGAAGAAGAAGAAGAAGAAGAAGAGGAGGAGGAGGAGGAGGAGGAGGAGGAGGAGGAGGAGGAGTTTGGATTTATATCCCCCCTTTCTCTCTTGCAGGAGACTCAAAGGGGCTTACAATCTCCTTGCCCTTCCCCCCTCACAACAAACACCCTGTGAGGTGGGTGGGGCTGAGAGAGCTCCGAGAAGCTCTGACTAGCCCAAGGTCACCCAGCTGGCGTGTGTGGGAGTGTACAGGCTAATCTGAATTCCCCAGATAAGCCTCCACAGCTCAGGCGGCAGAGCTGGGAATCAAACCCGGTTCCTCCAGATTAGATACACGAGCTCTTAACCTCCTACGCCACTGCTGCTCCTGTCCAAAACAGATTTGTGGGTCAGAGGCGTATCTAGGGGGAAATGTAGTCCAGTTCAAAATTTGAGTTGTCCCCCCCGCCCCACGACCAAACAACTTTTTTTTTGCACCAGGTCATCTCAAAGTCACCCACACATTATAGAACATGCCCCAACTCACACATCTGAACACAGCAATGGTCCATGCCACACAGCGGAAGGGGAAGGAGGAGGGGCGTGGGGGCAAATTTCCACCCCCCATATGACTAAATTGCCGCAGCCCGAGGACATTTGGCCCCATATGTCCCCCTGGGCTGTACGCCCCTGCTGTAGGTATGTCTGTGCTGGGAACCGGGTTTAAAACTTTGCTATCCCATGGCTGCAGGGATGCCAATTTCAAGGTGGGGCCAGGAGTTTTTCCAGAATTACTACTCAGCTCTGGACTGCAAGGAACTGTTCTCTGAGAGGAAATGGCCTCTTTGGAGTTTGTTGTGGGGTGGGGGAGGGAAAGGAGATTGTAAGCCCCTTTGAGACTCTTGACGGCCTGTGATGAAGTTACTCCATTACATAGACTCCTACAGGAAGGAAAGGGGGATATAAATCCAAACTACTACTCCTCTTCTCCTCCTCCTTCTCCTTCTTCTTCTCCTTCCTCCTTCCTTCTTCTTCCTTCTTCTTCCTCCTCCTCCTCCTTCTTCCTTCTTCCTTCCTCCTTCCTCCTTCTTCCTGCTTTCTTCCTCCTCCTCCTCCTCCTTCTTCCTTCTTCTTCTTCCTTCTTCTTCTTCTTCCTTCTTCCTCCTCCTCCTCCTCCTCCTCCTCCTTCTTCCTTCTTCTTCTTCTTCCTTCTTCTTCCTCCTCCTCCTTCTCCTCCTTCCTTCCTTCCTTCCTTCCTTCCTTCCTTCCTTCCTTCCTTCCTTCCTTCCTTCCTTCCTTCCTTCCTTCCTTCCTTCCTTCCTCTTCTTCTTCTTCTTCTTCTTCTTCTTCTTCTTCTTCTTCTTCTTCTTCTTCTTCTTCTTCTTCTTCTTCTTCTTCTTCTTCTTCTTCTTCTTCTTCTTCTTCTGTTGCTAAGTGTACACATGGTGGCCTGACACCTCCCAGAATTACTGCTCCTTTCTGGTCACCACAATCATCAGCTCCCCTGGAGAAAACCCTGTGGTAGAAGGTGAAATCTATGGGGTTATACCCCACTGAGGTCTCATCCCAAACTTCACTCTCCCCCAAGCCCCACTGTCCAAAATCTTCAGGAATTTCCCAAACCCAGAGCTGGCAACCTTGAGAGTTCGGGCCACCCCAGTGGCCCTCTAGGGCTGCATCTCTCTGGGGGGGGTGTCCTTCCTGGTTAGCCACAGGGCCCCTCTGCGCCTGGGAGCCGTACCCCTGTCGGCCTCTGCAAAGGAGCCCTGTCTTCCTGATTTACACAGGTACGGAGTGAATGGGTCCGACGCAGAGGCCCGGCCGGCCAAACACCCATGTGTGCATGAAATTAGAATGTCAAGATTTGATTCATGCCGCCCTGGCTCGTGACTGTGAAACAAATTATATCAGTGGGTGGCAAATGCAATATTAGTTTAAGCAGATAACATTTAGCAAAAAGGAGGGGGCTGGAACCCGCCCGCCCGGCCTCCCTCGGCCGTTTTAATATGTCAACATCGGGAGTCCCTGGCGGCTGGAAAGTTTGGCCAGGAAGGATGAAATGCGGATACAAAGGGAAACTTATCACTGCGGAGCAAAGGGCAAGACCAAACCGCCCCCTCCAACGCCTTCCCCAATTCAGCCTCCTCTGTTCTGAACCTCTTTGTACTCTCCAAACTCTTGCCCAGAAAAAGTTTTTCTCAGCCTCAAACTTCAACAAAATGAAGACTTTGGAGGGAAAAAAAAGTCTGGCTTTTTGGAAAGCAGCTAATTTTTAATGGCATCAACTATACTTCTTCTTTTTTTAAAAGCAAAACTGTCTCGAGTACCTTGAGACACAATTTACTAATTAATCTTTTATAAAGGAAACGGCAGAAATGTTTGGCTGGAGTTATAAAAAACTTTCCAGAAAGAGGTGGGAGGGACTTGGAGTTTGCTTTCTTTTCAATTAAAAACTGACAGTTTGCCTTTGGAAGGGAAAACCACCGCCCTGGATCCAAGTTTCTTTGCAAATTATTCCTGCCGATTTTCCAGCCAAAACCACTTCGTTCCCTGGAGGTCCTCGGTGATGTTTTTGAAACAGATTTTTTTGTAACAATTATGTTTTTGAATCCAGGAGGTGCCTTTCTGACTGCACCCAGCTACTAATTTGCCTGTTCAACATGGAACAGAAAAGAAAGAAAATAAGGTGCCGGGGAAATTTTTAGAGTTTTCTCGGAAAGGAAAGAGGACCGCTCTCCCCTGCTCTCTGCCCCCAGATTTTTCTGCTAACCCACAACATTAACTTTAACCCATTTAACCCAACTTTAACCCATTTAACATTAATTAAGGAGCAGCAGTGGCGTAGGAGGTTAAGAGCTCTTGTATCTAATCTGGAGGAACCGGGTTTGATTCCCAGCTCTGCCGCCTGAGCTGTGGAGGCTTATCTGGGGAATTCAGATTAGCCTGTACACTCCCACACACGCCAGCTGGGTGACCTTGGGCTAGTCACAGCTTCTCGGAGCTCTCTCAGCCCCACCTACCTCCCAGGGTGTTTGTTGTGAGGGGGGAAGGGCAAGGAGATTGTAAGCCCCTTTGAGTCTCCTGCAGGAGTGAAAGGGGGGATATAAATCCAAATCTTCTTCTTCTCTTTAAAGCAGGCGTGTTCCTGTTGTGGCCAAAGCAACCTGGAAGCGTTGTGTCTTTTTTAACAGCACAACGCAAACCAGAGGTCCCTAAAAACCCACCTGGAACTTGGAAGGGGGTTAGGGCTACACAACTGCTGATCTGAGACACAGCTTGTCTTTAAAAAGGACATGCGTTTCTACTAGACCGCAATCGGTCCGTTTTGTGTTTTTAATTTCCAGTGCTCTCGCTTGGTCCTTTGAAACAATATTTCATCAGAGCATCTGCAGAGACCCTGCTTTGTCCAAGTTCTAATACATCTTCACGTCTTTCAGAAGGTGGCCTGTTCACATTTCTCTTAAACCTGCATTGAGGCAAATCAGTAGCAGCCTAGAAGGGATTGCCTTCTAGGAGTTTGGGGATCATCTTGGGAATGTCCACTGACATTTATGAGTCCAGTTAATCTCTGGTGTAATTCTTCTTCGAGCTTCACCCATGCAATGCATGCGTTTGGTCCAGTGAAGTCCACTCACTCCGACAGTCGAAGCAGGGATTTGAATGTCTGCCTTAACGTAAAATTGGCATTGTTTCATTCATCACATTTTGGGGGAACCTGATTCCAGGGGAGTTCAGGAGCAGGGAGAACGGCATCGCCCTCTAAACAGAAGAAGAAGAAGAAGAAGAAGAAGAAGAAGAAGAAGAAGAAGAAGAAGAAGAAGAAGAAGAAGAAGAAGAAGAAGAAGAAGAAGAAGAAGAAGAAGAAGAAGAAGAAGAAGAAGAAGAAGAAGAAGAAGAAAGAAGAAGAAGAAGAAGAAGAAGAAGAAGAAGAAGAAGAAGAAGAAGAAGAAGAAGAGCTGGATTTATACCCCACCTTTCTCTCCTGGAAGGAGACTCAGCTCCTTTCCCTTCCTCTCCCATGACAGACACCTTGTGAGGTGGGTGGGGCTGAGAAGGCTCCGAGCTGTGACCCAGCCCAAAGGTCACCCAGCTGGCGTGTGTGGGAGATTTGCACAGGCTAATCTGAGATCCCCAGATCCAAGCCTCCCACAGCTCCAGGGAGAGCAGAGCTGGGAATCAAGCCCGGGTTTCCTCCAGATTAGAGTACAGGAGGCTCTCTTAACCTCCCTACATACTGCTGCTCGCTTTACATAGGGTTATTGGCCTGGTTCAATTTTGCAACCCAACGCCTTTCATCATCCCCCGGTCAGCCTGTTTGTTAAAAAGCCGCCTTGAAAGCTATGGAGCAATGCTTTGCTTTTTTAAAAGTATGTTTGAAGACTGTTGTTCACCGCCCTGAGCCCCCAGGGGGCGGTTAAAAAGTCCAACAAACAAACAAACAAACAAACAAACAAACAAACAAACGAGTAGCCTTGCTAAAAACCAGTGGGGCGGTGCCTGCATTTCCTCGATTTAAAAGGAATCGAAGGCTAAAAAAAAGTATGTTCTTTCTGTTGCAGTTTCAACATTTCTGTTGCACGAAAGGGGGAACAAAATCTATCGTGGAGTAAGTTTTAGCAGGAATATAGTCCTTTATAATCACACTCAAGCCCTTCAGAACTGATCCGTCAGGGGATAAAACTTCTCAAGTTTCCAAGCCGTTCTTCCCTGAAATGAACTAAAACCTTACTTTGCACCGAGACGGTCCTGAATTCTCTTTCTGCACAGTTGCAAGTGGGAAGGAAAAGCAGTTTGCTGTTTTTGAAAAAATAAATAAATCTGCAATTAACAGCAATATCGCTAACAAAGACAAAACGCCATCCGGAGGGCTAAAATGGCAGGAATAGGTAGGGGGGTGATGGAAAAACCCCCTGGAAGAATCCCACCCTATTATCTTCAGACAGCAATGAGGGACTTGTAACTCTTCTATTCTGGGGGAACTGAGTCTGCCTTCTCATTGATGGTTTAACTGTCAAGGGCATTTTAATGCTTTATCAAGGAAAGCAAAGTTTAGAAAGGGGGGGAGGAAGCAGAGCCGGCCTTCTTAATCTATCTACCTTCAAGAGCCTCCATAAGGCCAGGGAGAACCGGGGAGTTCACTGTATCTTTTCAGAGTCATGCTAATACCCGGAGATCAGAGGGCTGAGTAAACAATATTTTTTGATGTAAACAGATTATCAACACGAGAGGAATGACCGTCTAGTCACCCATGGGGTTTTTTTGCCCACCGAACACTTCCACCCTGCGAAGACAATTGTGTGCAATCAATGCATATAGAGCTTTTCAGGAGGTTGCTAGGGAACTCCCAGTGTCTGTGGAAAAAATGTAGCGCCACGGACGATGCGGAGACAGCCTTTGCCCGAGGAGGGACCAGGGGGGGCAAATGTCAATAAGCCCTGGTTTTGATTTTTTAAACTTAATTCAGTGGAGTTATGCCAAAGATGGCGACAAGCAGTAGAGGGGGGTCAGCAGGGGGGGGGCGAGGCTGGAGGAGAGCTCTTTGCGTCTCTAAAACAAACGTGACTTTATAAAGTGAGGCCTTTTCTTTGCACCCAAGGCGATACCGTCAGCAAGAGAGTTAAGTTCTGTTGGGAGGATGCAGCGGAGGCGGTAGGAAAATCCCAAGCACTCAAAACATCAGTGGGTGAATTAGAAAACTGCGAGGCCCCCTCTGACCAGCGAATCTTCGGACCTGAGTTGAGCAGAAGTAATGCGGCTCATCTTCATTTCAGAAGGCGGCCATGTTTTGTTGTGTTTTAAAAAACATTTTCTGAACAGGAGAAGAAATTTAAATGATATCGCACTCCCATCTCCATCCCTCCCTCAACCTCAATTTGCATTCAGGACAAAAACCAATTTGAAGAAGAGTTCAGATTTAAATCCCCCACCCCCTTCTCTCCTGCAAGGAGACTCAAAGGGGCTTACAATCTCCTTTCCCTTCCCCCCTCACAACAAACACCCTGTGAGGTGGGTGAGGCTGAGAAAGCTCCGAAGAACGGTGACTCAGCTAGCCCAAGGTCCACGCACAGCAGTGACGTCGCGTCGGAGTGCACAAGCTAACCTGGTTCCCCAGATAAGCCTCCACAGCTCAAGCTACGGCAGGCCCGGGGGGAATCCAAGCCTGAGTTTCTCCAGATTAGAGTGCACCTGCTCTTAACCACGACGCCACAGCTGCTGGTAGAAGAAAGGGCTTCCCCTTTCTTTGCCTCTGCCTCTTTTATCTGTCTGTTTATTTGACTAATTTATTTAGACATTAGTCCACATCAACATGCGAAGCTACCTTTGATGACCCAGACCCGGGGTTGGCGACTTTTGCCACCCAAAGAGCCATTTGGACCCGTTTTCCATGGCCCTGAAGATCTACTGAGCCAAAGAGGCTCCACACGGACACGCTTCCGGTTTGGCCCCTCCACTCACCTTTCCGCTTTCCAGCTGCTCTGGGAGGGCTGGAAATTTTGCCTACGCCATTACCGATCCGACCTCTAGAGCCGCGCCGCAGACCCGCATGGTGATATGGCTGAAAGAGCCACATGCGGCTCCAGAGCCACGGGTTGCAGACCCCTGACCCAGACCATCTGACCATGAATGTCAGTATTGCCCTACACAGACTGGCAGCCGCTCTCCGGGGTCTTGGGAAGAGGTCTTCCCCATCGCTTAATACCTGACCAACTTGGGAGATGCTTGGGGCTGTCCCTAGGACTCTGTACGCAAAGTAGAAGCACAGAGCCTTACGCCCCTTTTGAAAATACCCGGCTTCCCTCCCCGGTGGGGATCCAATATCCAAAGAGGCTTCCAAAATAAATGCTCCCCTACTCCATTTTATCCTCCAACAACCCTGTAGGTTGGGCTGAAACCCAAAGCTTGAGCAACATTTAACTGCTGTTGTACCCAGAGGCCACCCAAGAAGGTGTTTTTGGAATCGGAGGCTCTGCTGGCAAGCCAGATGGGAAGACCACCTTGGAAGACCATCTTGATGCACCTTGGAAGACCATCTTGATGCACCTTGGAAGACCACCTTGATGCCGCTTCTGTGGTTGTTCTCATACTTGTGTGTGTGTGTGTGTGTGTGTCAAAGTCGCGACTCTGTAGGGTTGTCAAGAAATGTTCAGAAGTGGTTTGCCAGAAGTGGTTTGCCATTGGTGTCACAACCCTGGTCATCCTTGAAGGTTCTCCATCCAAATTCTAACCAGGCTTAGCTTCTGAAATGTGATGAGGTCACACTAGCCTGGGACTGTCTCAGTCAGAACTCTCACACTAGAGGGAGCAGCCCTGAAGAGGCCTTTGCCCTTATCTTGGCTTGGTGGGAGAAAGTGGCTATAGGACAGTGGTGGCGAACCTTTGGCACTCCAGATGTTATGGACTACAATTCCCATCAGCCCCTGCCAGCACAGCCAATTGGCCATGCTGGCAGGGGCTGACTCTTATAATCCATAACAGCTCTGAATCGGTAAGGATGCTCCTGCAACTTAAGACATATGCCATGAGCTAGTTGGGAAGGCCTTCATTGACAGAGCCTTCATTGTTAGCAGCAGTGGAAGGGATGGCTTAAAGAGGCCTTTGCCCACATCTTGGCTTAGTGAGAGAAAGCCATTGAGGGATACAATACAAAGCAGTGCCCTTTGCATCTAGGGGTCTACCGGGAGGCCTTTGGGTGATCATATTGTGCTTCAGGGGGGCATCCATTGAAAATGCTGGGGGGAAGAATTAGGGCTAATAAAAGGAAACACTTCTTCACGCAACGTGTGATTGGTGTTTGGAATATGCTGCCACAGGAGGTGGTGATGGCCACTCACCTGGATAGCTTTAAAAGGGGCTTGAACAGATTGATGGAGGAGAAGTCGATCTATGGCTACCAATCTTGATCCTCCTTGATCTGAGGTTGCAAATGCCTTAGCAGACCAGGTGCTCAGGAGTAGCAGCAGCAGCAGCAGGCCATTGCTTTCACCTCCTGCGTGTGAGCTCCCAAAGGCACCTGGTGGGCCACTGCGAGTAGCAGAGAGCTGGACTAGATGGACTCTGATCTGATCCAGCTGGCTTGTTCTTATGTTCTTATGTTCTAGGTGCCTATCCCTAGTCAAAGGTTATAGATTCTTGCATTGCAGGAGGTTGGACTTGATGGCTCTTGGGGTCTCTTCCAACTCTATGATTCTATGAACCTATCAACCTATGATTCTATGATTTGTAATGGTGCTGGGTTTTTATGTTTGTTTTTTTAAAAAAGGAGCTACTTCCTACTTCATGGACTTATCTGTTCACGCCAAATATTGGCTGGAAACACACCATGCTTTTCAGCGAGACGCCTGCCTTTCAGGCCGCCTCCTTCCTGCACACATTAAAAGTGTAGCATTCAAACTTGGAGATGGTAAACAAAAGGAAAGTCAAGTGATAGATTAAATCCGAGCAGAGACGCCTTCCCATCCATTTCTCTTCCCTTTGTCCTCAATCTTGATTTGCCCCGTAGGTTAGTCTTATCATAAAGACAGTATGAATGACTCTCTCCGCGCCTTTTCTCATTAACGCTCCAGAAAATTGATGAGCATCACACTTGAACTGTGAGGGGTTTGGCAAGAATTATAGTCCCTATTTATTTTGGAGGGACCCATGCGGCTTTCTAAGTAAATATAACGTACAAATTCTTCCCCCAAAATCAACACGTACGAGTAATTACTTGATATATGAAGTTGACATTCGGGTTTTGTGATTTGCTCTGATCTGTAAAAATCTAATTTTCCTCCTAGGATGACGCTTCTTGCAAAATTAAAAATCAAAATCAAAGGTAAGTAAATTAGAACCCGCGGCCTGCTTGCAAAGTGAATAATGGCTTCGGTCATGATAGATCAATATTTATTCTGCGGTTTTCTCAAATTAGACCCAAATCTGCATTTCTGGATGCAGGAAGTATGGTTTGTTTTTTATTTTTTTTAAAAAAGAAGACATCTGTTTGGCTAGAACTGACAGGAGCTAAAAAAAAATGCTGTGAGTTTTCTGGTCTGTGCCCCTATTTCACAAGGACCTCTCCGTAAGATATTTAGGCATTTCAACTAACCATTTTAAGAAGAAAATTCCGTCTATCCGGGGTCCACTTCCTCTAGGTTAAACCCAAACCAACCTCTGACCACCGAATCTCTTCCATTCCAGGACAACCTGAGTTTATTATCCTGACTCCTGCCCGCGTGCATTACGCAAAGCATAAATTACACATACTAATTACCATAGATGGGGCACCACTTTAATGAATCCTTTTAATTAAACTGTGACACGTTGGTTTTGAGCCGGGCGGTCTATATTTCATCCTGAAGCTCAATTCACCTTCATCTTCATCTGGAGAGATCCCACCTTCGGGTTGCTCTTAATTCATTTAAGTAATACGGAGACGCAAATCTGCTGAGCCGAACCGCCGTCTTCTAGTGAGGTGGGGGAATATGGGGAAAATGTTAGCGTTCCAGAGCTACCCCAAGTCATTTTGTGCTTGACAGAAAAGGGACAATTCTGCCCAGAAAGCAAACCCCAACACACTCTGGGAAAAGATGTGCGACGGAGAGGAGAAAATTAAACAGGAGTCTTGCTCAGGCAATATACCGTGTTTCCCCGAAAATAAGACAGTGTCTTATATTAATTTTTGCTCCCAAAGATGCGCTATGTCTTATTTTCAGGGGATGTCTTATTTTTCTGTGTTCTGTTCGTCGGGCACACTTCCAAACAAAAACTTTGCTATGTCTTACTTTCGGGGGATGCCTTATATTTCGCGCTTCAGCAAAACCTCTACTACGTCTTATTTTCAGGGGATGTCTTATATTCGGGGAAACAGGGTAGCAGATGTGATTTTCTCCAGTAATACACCTAGCGCAGTGATGGCGAACCTTTTCCAGACCGAGTGCCCAAATGGCAACCCCAAATCCGCTTATTTATTGCAACGTGCCAACACGGCAATTTAACCTGAATACTGAGGTTTTAGTTTAGAAAAAAACGGTTGGCTCTGAGGCGTGCGTTACCCAGGAATAAGCTTGGTGGTAGTTGGTGGCTTTGCTTTGAAGCAACCGTGCAACTCTTCCAATGGGTGAATCACGACCCTAGGAGGGTTTACTCAGAAGCAAGCCCCATTGTCAACAAATGAGCTTACTCCCAGGTAAAGGATTGCACTTTAGTTCTTCGCATGAAAATCAGTGGGGTTTAACCAGAGGTGGGATCCAGCAGGTTCTCACAGGTTCCCGAGAGTAGGTTACTAATTATTTGTGTGTGCCGAGAGGGGGTTACTCATGGGTGATTTTGCCACGTGATTTTTGCCTTAGTTACGCCCCTCCTCTCAGCAGTAGCGCGCAGAACTGGAAGCAGTCTAGCAGGAGGTGCACCGGCGTGCCTGGCAGCCTGCGCCTGCGTGCATTCGTTTCCCACCGAAGGACCGGTGCAGCGGTTGCGTCCTTGCCACAGCCCCGCCCAGGAATGCCCCGCCCCAGGAATGCCTGGTCACGCCCCCGCTGTGCCCGCCCAGCCCCATTGGCGCTACGCCACTGTTTGAATCCCACCACCATGGGAACCTGTTACTAAAATTTTTGGATCCCACCACTGGGTTTAACAGCACTTAACAGGGTTACCTATACTGCTTCCGCAAAACTAGGTCTTAGGTTTAATGCTAAAAATCGAGCCCAGCGGCCCAGGCCAGCCTAGATGTGTGGGGAGGGGCACTCTGTTTGCGTGTGCCCACAGAGAGGGCTCTGAGTGCCACCTCTGGCACCCGTGCCATAGGTTCGCCACCACTGACCTAGCACTTCAAAGTGACATTTATAATCTTAAAGCATCAAAAAATTAAAAGCTACCCCAAAAAACCAAGTATGCTTTCTTTTTTTGTCCGCAAACAACCAGTGCACATTTTTCAAAAATGAACCTGATTGGGCCCATTCCTTTTCCTAACAAAATAAAAATCCAAATTGAATTCCCTCCAAGAAGAGAAATTATATTCAAGAAACGACACTCGGTAATTTTGGCCAAGCCAGCGATTAACTTGTTGGGTGCTCAAACAAAGGACCAGATTTGTTCCGTAATAGTATTCTTGTGTTTCTTCCATCCACACCATTTCCACAAATACTTTTCCAGGGGCATTCTCACGAGTCACCACAAAAACAAAACGCGTTGCCTCAACCGCTTATTATTGTAAGTATTCCAACAAACATTAAAGTGCAAACAGTGAATTAAAGTGCAAAAACCAACTGTGCGAACTTCCTATACAATTATATACGATATAGAAGAAGAAGAAGAAGAAGAGTTTGGATTTATATCCCCCCTTTCTCTTCTGCAGGAGACTCAAAGGGGCTGACAATCTCCTTGCCCTTCCCCCCTCACAACAAACACCCTGTGAGGTGGGTGGGGCTGAGAGAGCTCCGAGAAGCTGTGACTAGCCCAAGGTCACCCAGCTGGCGTGTGTGGGAGTGTACAGGCTAATCTGAATTCCCCAGATCAGCCTCCACAGCTCAGGCAGCAGAGCGGGGAATCAAACCCAATTCCTCCAGATTAGATACATGAGCTCTTAACCTCCTACGCCACTGCTGCTCCTTAAAAGGCTAACAGAGCGGCCAGCCTCACATTGAACGGGACATCGCACCCAAGGACCACAGGCAGGAAGAAAGATGGTTGCTTGCTGCAGAGGTCACCGTAAATCTTGCCGAATTACACCCTGCTGAAGTATCCCGGTCACTGTGATTTGGACAATAAAGCGTCTGGCTGATTGACGTGTTCATTGGTAACCTACATTAACCTGTCGGAGAGTTCTGGCCGGGGGTCTCCTTTGCAAGCGGCGTGCTGAGTCGCATGACCTCATGATACCCCTCTGCTTGCTTGCTGACGGGTCCGGTCCCACAACGCACCCGTCCGTTTGCATTCCCTTTCCCTTTGATCCCAGTGTGATCCCAGCGGGCTCCGGGATGCCACGGCCCGATGGCTGCTTGTACAGCCTGCCTGCAGGCCGCACTCTTGTGTAACATATGTTTTCGATATGACACCATCTGGTTACAATACTCCCCGCCACACACACCCATGCGGCAGCTGTACTACAACCTGCCTTGTCTGGCAACCGCCCGCTCGTTCGGAGCCCTTTGTCCTGGAGGTCAGGACCTCTTCCTTGGGCAGGTGAGCGTTCACAGGTGTCAGGAGCGAAGCTATGTGTGGCGGGGAGGGAATCGATCCTGGGACACGGGATGCTCGGTCAAGTCCGTGCTGGGCTTCTCCCCATGTCGTGGTGCCACACGAGGCCAGCCTGAGCACCTTATGGGTGGGCACGGTGCCACGTTGGCAGAAGGGACTCTGCCGAGGGAGCCAGAAACGAGAGTCCTGAGAGAAAGCATCAAAGGATTTCGTCAGTCTGTTCGCAGGGAATCGCAACGCGCCGTAAGCAGTCAATGCCCAGAGCGAAACTCCCCATTCTGCGCATTCCCCCCACCCCAGTCTGAACCGAAGAACAGGCAGAAAGCGTGGCAGCCATGTTTACTGCACAAAGAAGTGGCTAACACACTGGTTAAAAGGGTAAAGAGACTGGTGAAGTGGTTAAGAGCAGGTGGATTCTAATCTGGAGAACCAGGTTTGATTCCCCACTCCTCCACCTGAGTGGCGGAGGCTTATCTGGTGAACCACATGTGTTTCTGTGCGCCTACATTCCTGCTGGGTGACCGTGGGGTAGTCACAGTTCTTGGGAACTCTCTCAGCCCCCCCTACCTCGCAAGCAGTGGTGGGATCCAAAAATTTTAGTAACAGGTTCCCATGGTGGTGGGATTCAAACTTTGGCGTAGTGCCAATGGGGCTGGGCGGGACACGACGGGGGCGTGGCTGGGTATTCTGGGGTGGGGCATTCCTGGGCGGGGCTGTGGCAAGGTCCTTGGGCGGGAAATGAATGCACGCAGGCGCAGGCTGCCACGCACGCCGGTGCACCTCCTGCTAGACTGCTTCCAGTTCTGTGTGCTACTGCTGAGAGGAGGGAAGTAACTGCGGCAAAAATCACGTGGCAAAATCACCGACTAGTAACCCCCTCTTGGCACACACAAATCATTAGTAACCTACTCTCGGGAACCTGTGAGAACCTGCTGGATCCCACCTCTGCTCACAAGGTGTTTGTTGTGGGGAGAGGAAGGAAAGGAACTTGTAGGCCACCTTGAGTCTCATTACAGGAGAGGAAGGTGGGGTATAAATCCAAACTCTTCTTCGTCTTCTAAAAGGTAAATGCTCTTATTAAGAACCACATTGAGGAAAAAGAACCAAGGGAGAGAGAGGGGGGGCATGCTGTACTCTTGCTAGCTAGGAAGAGTCTCTGCAACTGACTTCCCAGGAGAAACAGGAAATTAGACCTCAGAGGGTCAGCCTAAGGACAGACAAGAGGTGACACAAATGGCTGGAGGGGTCACTTTTACAGCCCTCTCTAGCTGACCACTCGCCCACCCCCTGCTGGGCCTTCCTCTCAGTTCCTTTGCACATTAGGCATGGCTACATTCAACAAACCATTTGCCCCCAAGTTGGCCGAGGTTGATCCTCTGGCTGGACTTCCGTCTTTTCCATGTATGTTGTTATGTTGTTGCTCTGTGGGACCCATCCGGCAGGCGGGTGTCCCAGGCAGGTACTAACCTGCTTCGTCTCCAAGACCTGACAAGGTTGGTCTAGCCTGGGCCGTCCAAGTCAAGGCAAGATGTGGACCGAGGTGGTTTGCCATTTCCTGCCTCTGTCCAGCAGCCCTGGACTTTCTTGGTGGTCTCCCATCCAAATGCTAACCAGGACTGACCCTGGCTCTGAGATCTGATCAGATGAGGCTAGACGGGGTAATCCAGGTGAACTGCTCAGACGGTAATCTTAGGTCAGCGGTGGTGAACCTATGGCACGGGAGCCGGAGGTGGCACTCAGAGCCAGAGGTGGGATCCAGCAGGTTCTCACAGGTTCCCGAGAGTAAGTTACTAATTATTTGTGTGTGCCGAGAGGGGGGTTACTAATTGGTGATTTTGCCACCTGATTTTTGCCTTAGTTACGCCCCTCCTCTCAGCAGTAGCGCGCAGAACTTGAAGCAGTCTAGCAGGAGGTGCACCAGCGTGCGTGGCAGCCTGCGCCTGCGTGCATTCATTTCCCGCCCAAGGAATGCCCCGCCCCCAGAATGCCTGGCCATGCCCCCATCGTGCCCCGCCCAGCCCCATTGGCGCTACGCCACAGTTTGAATCCCACCACCATGGGAACCTGTTACTAAAATTTTTGGATCCCACCACTGCTCAGAGCCCTTTCTGTGGGCATGCGTGCACAGAGTCCATCATGTGGAGGGGCGGAAAATCACACACACACATCTAGGCTGGCCTGAGCATAATCCTTTACCTGGGAGTAAGCTTGGTTGCTGGCAATGGGGCTTGCTTCTGAGTAAACTATCCTCAGGTCGTGATTCACCCATTCGAAGCGTTGCACGGTTGCTTCACCAAGCTTATTTCTGAGTAACGCGCGCCTCGGAGCCAACCGGTTTTTCTAAACTAAAACCTCAATATTCAGGTTAAATTGCCGTGATGGCACTTTGTGATACATAAGTGGGTTTTGGGTTGCAATTTGGGCACTCGGTCTCGAAAAGGTTCGCCATCACTGTCTTAGGTCGTCGTCATGTTGTAGTCTGGGCTACAGAAGGGAAAGTCGCCATCTGAGTGTACTTAGGTTATTATTATGGTATGAGTATCGATGTTTTTTGCTAACGATGTTTTATTAGGTTGTTATGATGATTTCGCCAGGTGTAATGTTAAGATTACTGGTGCTTTGTTCACTGTTTCTACTGCTATATTTCATGAAGTGTGTTATGTTTATTGATGCTTTTGCCCTTTTGTGATGCTACGTCCATCGAAGTTTGCTGATTTGATTATCCTTACTGATGCTTGTTGTTTATACCACTGTTTCACGGCCGCATTCAACTGGTTGTGGTGGATTTTCCGGGCTGTGTGGCCGTGTTCTGGTGGATCTTGTTCCTAACCTTTCGCCTGCATCTGTGGCTGGCATCTTCAGAGGTGTATCCCAGAGGGAAGTCTGTTACACCAGTGTTGTTCGCCCCCTGAGCCCTACGAGGAAGGGTGGGATACAAGTCGAATAATAAAATAAAATAAAAATACATCAATATAGGTACAGGATATAGTAAGGGCTGGATAAGATCCTGGATCATAGACATTTTGGGCAAGAAGGTCTTGCCCTGTTCTGTCCTCACAATGACCCTAGGAGGTAAGCCAATGATCAGGTCAAGGGTCGTTCCCTGAATATTATGCTAATTGCAGCCGCTACCCAAAGGAAGTCAAGAGGAGTTCTCGTAATAAGAAATAATTAGCTTTCCTTTGGAAAACCAGAGATATCAAAGCAGAGGTTGGATCCAGCAGGTTCTCACAGGTTCCTGAGAGTAGGTTACTAATGATTTGTGTGTGCCGGGAGGGGGTTACTAACTGGTGATTTTGCCACGTGATTTTTGCCTTAGTTACGCCCCTACTCTCAGCAGTAGCGCGCAGAACTGGAAGCAGTCTAGCAGGAGGTGCACCGGCGGGCGTGGCAGCCTGCGCCTGTGTGCATTCGTTTCCCACCCAAGGACCGGCGCAGCGGCTGCGTTCTTGCCACAGCCCCACCCAGGAATGCCCCGCCCCTGGAATGCCCGGCCACGCCCCCGTCATGCCCTACCCAGCCCCATTGGTGATACGCCACAGTTTGAATCCCACCACCATGGGAACCTGTTCCTAAAATTTTTGGATCCCACCACTGTATCAAAGGTTTAAAAACCAACAAGCCAGCCTTCCTCTCTATAACGAATTAACATTACTACACAAATCATTTGGACGCAAAACACCCAGATGGATGGAAGCAAGGAAGCAAAAGGTAAATACACCCACATTATATGGATGACATTCAGGTTGTTTGATATGCACCCGTGTGATTTATGGATGGTTGCAGAGGTGGGATCCAACCAGTTCTCACCACTTCTCTAGAATTGGTTACTAATTTTTTTCTGAGTGCCGAGAAGGGGTTACTAAAGCAACCTCCCTGCCCAATAGGGACTAGAGGCGTGTGTGTGTGAATCCCACCACCATCGGAACCTGTTATTAAAATGTTTGGATCCCACCACTGGATGGTTGTGTTGGTGGAAGAGTCGCGGCAGGCCCTGGCCAAGATCCAAGAGTGACGGGACCATTTCTACGAGCTTGAGAGAGCCTATCTCTCCAACGATGGAAAGCCCCCGGAAAGGAGATTTCTAACATAGCATTGCAACTGGCATCAAGGAGGAGGAGGAGGAGGAGGAGGAGGAGAAAAGGAGGAGGAGGAGGAGGAGAAAAGGAGGAGGAGGAGA